>NW_026935086.1:0-6448 GCF_032062105.1 Saccostrea cuccullata | reverse complement strand
AAAAATTGTGCTAGCCTACTGAAGTTGTTCAACAAAATCTTAGATTTTAAACATGTTATATGATGTAAATTTTGCTTTTTTAAACCCCTAACTCAATGAAACCTAAATCGATGAAGATGATTTTAAATAGATATAACATGGGGAGGGGGTGTTTTAACTGTAAACTATTCGTAGTTCAAGGAAAAATGGCGCAAAATTCTGGCGTAGTTTTTCCAATATATGCAACTTTTTTCACGTCTCATTCACCAGCCTTGTTTACCTGAAGTTCCGTATTCCAAACTCTCTATTCTTGATCATTTAGATGCTTCGAATCAGGGATGTCGTCCTATTTTGTTTCGCACTGGATGGTTCGCGCCAGGATGATTCGCCCCGGGATTGGTGCAAAACTTCACAATTTTTTCTAAATATTCCATGACATTTTTATCCATTTTAAAACATTGTTTATCAATTATAAGATATATATATAGATGTTTTGTGTTCAAATGCATGACTTAATAATATGCACTGCCAAAGATTACGGATCTTTTCATTTGAGGATTTAATATAATATTGTAATTAGTTGGAGATCAGAATTGAGAGTTACTAATTGACGTGTTGGTAGTCACAGCCAGCAGTGATTACTTAATTAGATGGCGGTATAAATTAACATGGTGTTAAAATAATTCATAATTATATGCTTTGTATACTTCAAACACAGGCATAAATAATTGTGTTTTTGCTCAAATATAATCTTCTTAAAAAGGATTGGGGTTGGGGTTAAGGGGAACAGGACACATGTCACATGACTAAAAAGACATATCACGTCATAATCGGTGATGATATATATTTTTTAACGTTGTTAAAATCAACAGTTCTTGTGTAATTTTATTTTGAATTCGAAAATTGTTTTTTAAACATTTAATTTTAGAAATTATTATTAATTTTTTTTTTAAGTTTGCCATCAAATAGATATTGTGAAGTTGCCCAATCCACACATTTGTTTCTCTTTACCCTACAGTTACGTCAGTGACGTCATGACGTGTTTTAATTCTCATGCAGGAAAATAACACACCCCTCATGATCAGTTTAATTTCACAATTAACAGGTCACAGTCAATGTATCGTGATAAATTTCTGAAGTAGATTTTTTAGAATCAATATTTTTTCGTGTTTATAGCAGAGATTCAATCTATGTAGATAATTTTGAATGTTTATATTTTCGTGTGACGTCACAATTGATTTCCCGCACTCAGAAAATACAAACGTGAAGCGTTTTTATCAAGCTTACGTCTAATTCAGCGATGTCCTGTGCGTTTTGAGGTTAGCTTCCCCCGGCAGTAAATAATTACGACGAAGAACTGACATTCAATCGTAATTTTAGAAATATTTATTGACAGAATTTTTTCGAAATGAGGTTTTTGTCCTTAAAGCTGCCTCAAAAATGCAGAAATTTTCCCCACCCAAATACTAAATAAAATTAAAACAATTGCTTTCCATAATTTAAACACTATGAATATATAAAATATTTGAGTATATATGTTATTAAAATTTATCGTTTGTGCATAAATTTTCGCATTATGGACTGTTGGGGGCCCCGTAAACATGAAGTATCAAAACTCCATCAAACTCTAAACAGGGCGGTATTTTTGGGCAGTATCTTTAAAGAAGTCAAGAAATTCCATGACAGGACCGTTTTAAAATGTTAAGTACATATTAAATTAGTAAAAAAAAAATCAAAAAAATTCATTGAGGGGAAATTTTTTTCACTAAAGGTCCTGTTCCTCCTTAAAATACCAAAATTTTTATCATGTCATGTTTAAAATCTAAGATTTTGTTGAACAATTTCGGTAGGCTAGCACAACTTGTACAACAATTGGAGAGAACCATCTAGCGCGAAACGGAATAGGTGTGAAACATTGCAGATCGAACCATGCATAGGTGCGAAACATCCCGTTCGCCTTCCCTCTTCGCGGAACAGCGAATTATGGAATTTGTGTTATGAGACAAACGTCTGGATGATCAAACTACAATTAATGACAAAAAGTAGTAGCATATAAGGAAAAGTAGTATAATAAAATAGTAGCTAAATAAAAATTGTATAAGAAAAATACTATCATATAATGACAAAGTACTATCATATAATGAGGAAATACCATCACATAATGACAAAATACCATCATATAATGACAAAATACCAATCATATAATGACAAAGTACCATCATATAATGACAAAATACCAGCATATGATGACGAAATACCATCATATAATGACAACGTACAAGCATATAATGAAAGTTGTCCACAGAAGACAATTACGGCGTTCCATAGTCTACTTATATAATCCTTGTATCAATAAATATTAGTGTTTTTGCCGGCAACAATATGTTTCTGATAAATTCCAAACACATTTTGCTCGTTTTTACAAAACTATTGTTTTTATTGTTTTTTTATTTATATAACATCATATGTTGTAAATTATTTAATCAAATAACCCGTTAATTACAATATTTATAATTATTTCTTGATTAAAACAATATAGCAAAAGGGACGTGATGTTCTAGAAGCTTCCGTCAATATTGAGATCGGTGATTGACGCAAATAATTTACACTTTTTTCTTTTTAATTGGTTAACACAACTTCTTTCTTTTATATCAATTAAATCAAGTTTTGATTGAATAATTCATTGATGACATTTTATGAAATAAATAATAGATTGTTTGTTGTCAGTTTCATTAAAATTTGTCAGTAGCGTAGATCCGCCAACCGGAAACGCCACAATACTCACGTAAATGCTACTTCATGGCTGTTTTCAGAAAATTGAAGTAGACTTTTAATTTTATGTACGATACTTACTATTTGAGTGAAATTTAAATATAGTTTACGGACATCATCTTGTATGTAGTGTAGTATTAGAGGGGTAAGTAAGAACTCTTGTGCACCCGTTTCGGAGTTTATTTGCAAAATTTATTAATTTATAAGTGTAGATTACACATTTGGTCCTACCAAATTAAATTCTAGCACATTTTATTATGGATGTTTATAAGGGAAACAGATTTCCTATTCACTGCCAATTTTATTTATTAAATCGATGCTACCTTTTAATCTTTGATTGGGTCAACTAAGGCCATGTGTTTTGAATTCAAATTCAAATAACAATAACATTAGGATGGATGTGCAATCTTACATGAAATTCTCTTATTTAAAGCGTTATTAATCTTAAGCACGGAAATCATTTCCCTCCCTGCAAACGTCAACTCTGTTTCCTTTCTTGAATCTAAAAATAAATAAATAAAACAGATAATAATAAACTTTTTTTTACATTTCACCTTACTGAAAAAACAGATTTTTATTTCAATTCATACATCAATGAAAAAATATAAACAAGAAAGCACTAATAGACCAGACAATTCAGTGTACAAAAGCTTTGCACTTAAAAAACTGTGCAAGAAAAGACTTTTTTTCCCTGAAAGATTAACAACTCCTCTAAAACCTAAATATGATTGAAAACACTTCATCAAAACATTTTTGAGAGATTTTTTGTGCAATTGTGGGAATATTAGATTTTTTATGCAGAAAAACTTATATTTATTTTTCAGTTTTAGTATGAAATGCAGAAATTGTCCACATTAGAATTAAAACAACTTTGTCATTGACGTTCCCAACATGAGATATCGTAATCAGGGCCATGCTTTTTAGAAAAAAATACTTTCTATTAATAGGTTTTTTTTTACAGTTACATCAAATAATTAAAAGAAATGTATGCATCCTTAAAAGGTACAATTTTTTCCCGCAGTTGCAAAGAAAAATAATGTTCTTTCGAAGAAACCAAACGCAATATCCAGTTGACAGTTCTTCCTCCTTAATTAAATGGCAAGGAATGGATAGAGTGTCCATGTGTTTGAACATCGAAGGAAGGATTAGTTCTGCATTTTGATCTAGAGAGTCGCAGTTGGACAATTTTTCACCTACTCTGTAATTTCTTCAGCTGTTATTGAGCATTTCTGCTGGGACATTGTGCATATTAGAACTGGTTTGTATGTAAGGTTCATCGCTTTTTTTATCTTTCAGAATGTTTTTCCATGTAGGAATTCCATATAAATTAGGACAAACGTTGTCAAAGCAGTATCAAAGCAGAACCCCTGTACTATTGCAATGCCTTTTTCACTCATAATATGTGAAATGTATGAAACAGTTGCAAACAGATTCGTCGGATCTGATCCAGATATAACGTACTCGGTATTCACAATGAAATCCTTCTCTGCATTTGACCCTCTAAGATTGATTAATTGTATATTGTTTAACATCTCTCACGAGAATTTTTCACTCATATGGAGACGTCGCCGTTTGCCGATGAAGGGCTTCAAATTTAGACCTATAATCGGCACTCAAGGCCATTGAGCAGTGAGGGTTCTTTATCGTGCCAGCGGCTACCGTGACACGGGACCTACGTTTTTAAGGTCATATCCGAAAGTCCCGTGACTCACTTCTAGTACCGAACGTTTGGAGAAGGAATTGTTACAGTCACTACCTATATTTTCGTCTTAGGTATGACGCGGCGCCGCGAACGAGAATCGAACCTGGGCCTCCCGATCACGAAGCGAACGCTCTACCACTAAGCTACCGTGACCGGTTGATCCTCCAAGACTGGATTCAATTAAAATGTTGAAGATAACGAACAGCCATCGAGCTAAAATAACCTACCAACAACACAAATCTATGAGCAAGGGATGAAGTATGGAGCCCGGAAATTCCATGGTTATCCTGCTATGTAGTGGTTCCACGGCTTTAGCTACTTCGGAAACAACCAGTTGAGTGATCTCATGTAACGCCTGTTCGACGGCCGCTGCAATCTTTAAAACAACATCCTCACCGAGAACAACTTGTGGAGGTGCAAAAGCGGGACTTGGAATACTGGGTGGCAAGGTATGAAAGGTGGGTGGCCGTATGGAATTTTTAAACTGGCTTAGACATCTGAGGGAATGGATGGGATTGCAATGGGTTGGCATTACATTTTGGGCTGATGGAAAAAGAACCCTCCCTCTGCTTCTTAGGGGATCGAGAGAGTTTTCAGAATTTGATTGAGATAGGGCACTCAGATTTTTTTTGTTGTTTTCATTACTATCACCCATTGTGCGGTTTTAGTATTGATGAAGTTTACACTCAATTAAAGCACACTTAAGACACACTGGTTATATTTGTAATGTAGTAATATTCATAAAGTCATAAAAAATATCTGTATGTTGGACGAAGTTGGAGACTTATATCATAGAATGTTCCTATAAATGATTGAAGTATGTATTCAAGAACATTAGACGATGCAGCGTAGAAGCATAGAAAAGTACAACGGTAATGAACTATAGCGCACTGACAGTGTTAAACAGTACGGTAAGTAAATCTGATGGACGCTAACAATTCACACAATAGAAGTTCAGTAAAAACTGCATCTAAAGAATAATTTCACATTGACCACTCAAGTAGTTGAGTTTAAAAATAGAGGTTTTTTCTAAAAATTCTGTGGGGTGTTTATGGAGTAGAAAGCGGTTATTTTTGGGCATAAATGGAAAGGAGAGGGTCTGAAAAAAATTATAAAAATGATAATAATGGGAAATTTTGCTTTTAAGTGCGTAGTAGGAAGGGTGTAAAGAGGCCCATATTTACCCTTTCCTCGAAGAGAAAGTGAAAAAAGCAGGGTAGGGGTTATTTGCGATGCCATAAAAGGACTTGCAGACTATGAATGTTCCTGAGAACTTGGTTTTTTTATGTTATAAAGGAATGTATAGCAAAATAATTGGTAGTCTGTGTCCTATCAGGTCAAAGGTCAAAACTCGTGTTAATCAGTTTATTGGCACTTTTTGGATAATTTGGAACTAATTATGCTATTTGTTGAAAAAATTAATGGATAAAATTATATTTTAGAGAAGTTAAATGGATTTAAATAATTAAAAAGGGGGAGGGGGCACCTGCTCCGGTTGTCAAAGGGTATGACATAATGTGTGCAATTGATGTGTGTCAAGAATTTATGCAATATGAATTTTGATTCTTTATATAATGTTGTAGGTAACATAGAACCCATTCCCCGCCTATCCTGTTATCTTAAATGTCAAATGGAATTCAAAAACAAGGTTATAATGTTTTTAACATTTGATTGTAAAGATTACACTATTGTTAGTAGGAAAGAAATGCCTAATTTCTCAAAACTTAAGCTACTTGGTGTTTGTAATTATATTTGTCCCAATTACTTATTTATTTGACAATAATATTTATTTAATTTATGAATGTGAACTGAGTTTAATGCTTTTAAAATCGATTTTTTAGTGGCTCTATATCAAACAGCGGATTGTGGGGATGCATGTGGATGGGCTGACTTAAAAAATTCAGGCCAGTCGCCAGTTAGAAGTGAGAATTTTTGTACCAGAAGCAGAGAAAGTGAGCATTCAGAAAACAAGATACAGCTGTCATCAATATTGCA
>NW_026935085.1:0-63658 GCF_032062105.1 Saccostrea cuccullata | reverse complement strand
TTCCCGGGGACCAAGGTGCAATTGGCAACATGTCCTCTATCTTCACTAAAAATTTCAGCTTTCTAGCTTGAGCCGTTTTTGAGTACCATCGCAGACAAGGAGGTCCTCTAAATTTCGATCAAAGGGCGATAACTTCTGACCGGAAGTGATTTTTTCAAAATCGAAGCGCCGGTACAAACTTCAGATAGAAACACATAAACTCTGAAAATTTGAACGAAATCGACCGAGCCATCTCCGAGAAATCTTCTGCACAAAATCGGTAAGGAAAAAAAAGAATAATAATAAAAGTGAAAAAAAGAAACCGAAGAATATAGAAGGGTCTTCCGCCGAGACGGATACCTAATAATAAGAAACAGAGTAAAACAAATACGTTCCCCAACTTCGTTTGGGAACATAATAAGAAACAGAGTAAAAACAAATATGTTCCCCACTTTGTTCGGGAATACATAGAAACACAAATACGCTCGCCTTTTCCAAGGAAAACTTCCAAATGAAAAGGAAAACACTTCCCAAAACCATTGTACACAGTATATATACACAGAATAGCGCAATAGAGACACATCCAAGGAAAGCATATGTCAAAAGACGGAGCGGATAAAGGACACGTCCATTCACTACACCGTCACGTGACTTCCCACTTTGTTTCTGATTTAATATAGGTTACTCAACTTGGTTTACATTTTACATTCAGTGTACATCTCTAAGGCCAAGAGATAAAAACTAGTGGAACCTAAAAGGGTGATGTGAGAAGATCGAATGAATATACAGTAAAACTTGATCATTAAAAAATCCCTTATCCCTATTCATGCACATGAAGAATATGAAAAGAAAACCTTAATGTCCGTTACAAAAGCATGGGATTTAAAGGGCAAGAAGTGAACACACGATTTCCTGCTGTTGTAAAAGAGTTTGTCTACAACTTGTTCTTGGACGGGGAAAGAAATGGTAGGAAGTACAGCCCGACAGAGGCATCAAAATTGATCAGATGTGCTCGTCGGAGGATGGCCATCGGAAGTTTCCTTCAGAAGACTTTCTGAGTTCTCAGCAAGTTCAAAGCTTATTTTCAAGGTTCAATCATCCTGCATTGCAAGCCAGTAAGATGACGAAGACCTCAATGCAGTTTTACATCATCTTGAACCTGAACAAAATGAAAGAAAGCTGATCCAATCACTATGTGAAATTGAGCAGGAAAAATAGAAACATCACCAAAATCACTATACCATTAATTCTAAGAACCTTTCAGCTTCGGTGGTACCGTGGCTCAACGTTATAGTTGACAACTTGCACGAACGATTCCGCACAATTAACAAACGATCACCCTGTTACGCGACAGATCTTTCACGTTCACGATTCTACACATTACACGATCTTACACGATTGTTAACGCAAACGCACGCGTACGATTCTTTACGCAAAATAGTACAAATTATTTAGGAATCAAACATTTTCCGAAACGAAATACGGCTTATTACTTATTCAAGATTTCAAAGAATTATCAATATTATTTCATAGACGTTGAAAAAAAAAAACGGAAAATGATATTTCTGTAACTAAATATATGCAAGACTTAATATTTTAGATTAAAATAATTATTTTTTAGGTAATTCTCCGATACAAAAAACGGATTTTGTTCGTTCTATCAGACAATGTACATGTATGTGGGTCGTATAATTTGATTGAACTAGATAATTATGATATGCAGAAAGGGGGATACGATTGAACAAAAATGGCAGCATGGAATGACTTGAATTGTAATTACAAATTTTATCCTTATTTTTCCATTGATTCAATGTCTGATAAACTTGCCAATTATTCAACTTTTTCATTTGTAGAAATTTAAAATTAATTAATTACAAATAGGCTCAATAGATAAATACAGATAATAAAAACTTCCGAAAATCATGCCGTGTCCATGTGTATTTGTCGACTAACTATTTATGTAGGCATTGAGAAAGTATATTTCTTTGTAAAAAAAAATTATTTAGTTTCATTGAATTGATTTCACGATTATCCTGACCATAATAAGAAGCAAATAATAATTAAAATAAGATTTTTCGAGGTGACGTAAGTCAGCCTCGATAGCTGCTCTACAGCTTAATGGCGGACACCTGTGATCACTACTTTTTGCATTTTCTTATTGATATTTGTATCTTTGTGACAATTAGTAATCCTGTTATTAAAATATGATACTTAAGGAGGCAAGGATCAATTCAGAGATAGGTTGCTAATATGTCAACAATAGCACTTGCAAGATTGATTGGAAATATTAAAACGTTAATTTTTTATCAGTTCTCTAAGAAATATAGTCCTCTGATTACGCATGCATTCAAATCAAATATCCAGTCACAAAACAAGATCTACAATGTATTCAATTTAATTTCCAAGTGATAATTAATGTTTTAATGGATTTACAAATACTAAAAACAAGTTCTTGACTAGGAATAAGATATGAAGTATTCCTACGCTCTGAACTATTTTAGCGCGGGTCAAATGTAAACAACTGGCTGCAGCAGAGATTGTGACCTACATGTATGTGTATTGAACGTCGATCGCAGGCAAGGAAGAGAACAGAACAGAATACACTAAAACAAAACAGAAGGAAGAGTTCTGCTTGAATTTAAACATACAATTAAGAAATAAAATTTGGAGTTAACATAGAGGCGTCTGAAGCGTAATAGTCCTTATTGAGCTAAAAATTCACCGTGATTTATTACAAACGCGATACTTATTTTTGCACTTCACCATAAATAATCACAAAAGCGAAGTTAATTTCACACTTTGTTTTTATCATTCATTAAAAGAAATCTATTTAGAACGTAAAAATATCGTCCCGGTCTTAATTATAAATCTGTTTTGTACTATCACTGTTGAAAACGGTGAATTACAGCGAGACACCTGTACCTATTTCCCTGTATGCTACTGACCACTTCATCGAATACTCGGTCGGAACACCTCTGGAATTTAGGATTACGCAAGTTATACACGACAAGACTTAACACAGCTGGACATCTATCGATGTCATACCGAATACATAATAATTTATACTTGTAATTAAGTTATTATTGTGTGTTTTCTTCTATTTATAATTTTAAGAATTCAAAGAAAAAAGAAAAGAAAGTAATTATAAGGAATTTGAAAACGAACTTTGAAGAGGATGCATTGTAAAAACATTAGATTGATAATAGCGAATAATTTGTTTTCAAGCTGTACACATAATATATTTTTTAACTATACCTTATGCTAAGCGTTTTAATTTGATAGTAGTACTATTTTAAATCCTAATCTTAATCAAAATATATTTTTATATTTTGAGTAGATGGCCGAATTCAGTCACTAATTTAAAGCGAAATCACAATTAAATCCCCTAATCTACGATCTAAGATCTACGATTCTGAAATGCAGGGTTTGCAATTTTTTTTAAAATGTCAAAATGGGACTGCTTTTGGCTTTAAAAAATTCTGAAGAGAGAATTTTTTTTATATATACATATTAAATGCTAGCATCGATGCTCCGGGGCACTTTTGATCTCATTTCACTTTTACCACGAAAAAATTACTACATGTAGTACATGTATTTGGGGAAAAGTGAGTGAGATTAAGAGTGAGCTCATCTAAGTTTTATGGCCCCAGAGCATACATGTTGCAATTTCGAAAATATGACACGAACATTATTTTCTTTTTCATACATTCATATATGTATGGCAGAGATTCTTTTGTTAGAATTTTTATATTTGTATAACTGAGCATTGCCAAAACCTCTAAATCCGTCACTATACCTTACCTCCATCACTTTTCTGAAAGTCAACGCAGTTACAGTCATTTTTATGAATTCCAGTCTTAGGCTCCTGTTTGTCGATATTTATTGTCTTTGTGGTGTCTTTAAAATTAGTCACTGTCGTATATCCATTCATGTTGTCACCGCTTGATGGGAAAGTCTTCAAGAACAGAATTTTCTACACAAAATTATTCCTTGGTCTTTGATAAAGTGCACTGGCAATCCATTAACTGACACAGCATTGTCAAAAGACGTCTGCACCGCGGTTCGCGCTTCTCTACTGCATTCATTAGCCCAGCGGTTAACTGATTTTTACTGGTGCTGCCCCGGCATCAAAAGCAATCTGGAGTTTTTCGTTTCTCCTTTGTCATAACAATATTCCATACAAAAATCACACTGTGATATTCAAGTTACTGTTTACCCGCGGAGGATACAAAATACCCCTCTCCTTTTAAAACCCCTTACACCAGAGCATCTTTGCAGTGCTCTGCTGTGAAACATTGGCCGTATGATGTATAGTCGGTAGAAAAACGGAACGTTTTATCAGTTAATATATAATTTGTACATTACGCAATTCATAGAAGAGATGAGTAAAACAATAACCTCATTATCATGATTTGATTCCAGTATGTTGTCGATATATTGTGCAAGCTTTACATTCCTCATTGGTCTATTCTAGATGAGTAAGCTTATAGCTTACAATTAATTGATTTTATGTATATGATTTTTGGCCTTTCCAAACAAATGATTCATAAACGTTGTTTAAGAGTATGTGTGGGCCAGTTGCCCTCTCTCTCTCTCATATACACACACATACAGGTCAAAGCCATGCAGCCTTTGGAAAGAGAGGAAAAACCTTTTCTAAGACACAGTGAGTATACATGTACATAATATATAGTCTGACTCTCTGATTAAAATCTGCCTTTTATTGAATTTTCCAGGTTGCCTTGTTAAAAGTAAATGTATTTTCTTTAACTGTGTAAAATTTTATTCTCATCCTATTCCTCGCTCTGAAATACCCTATGCTTTCTATGTCAAGCCACTTCAAAGTGTTGTTATTAGAAAATCGGGATCGGCAATCAGAATATTTAAAATGGACCTGGATGATGTGAGTAGAATTCAGTTGTATATACATACATTTTTTTAATGCATATTTATTTTACTTGTCATGGCTTTCTTTATAGAAAATATTGCATCTTCATAATTATTTTATTTGATTATTCAATTTTTTATTGTTCAACATACTTTCAGAGCCCAGATAATCAAGTAATCACGAGGAGAGGTAGATACTTTGTCAAGAGGCGGGTCAACAGGGAACATAATAGTAATTTCAATGCCGGGTACATCAACATTGATGAGCAGTATCTCCACAGGACTGGGGTCAGAGGTCGTAAAGTCTACGTTCTGTATTGCCTTATCTTCGTTCTGCTTGTTCTAGCTCTGCTGAATATAATGGTAAATAAATTATTACTGATCGAGAGGACACGTCTATAAATTAAGTTCTTTTTCATTCATATAATATATACATATATTAGCGAAATTAAGTTGTAAAAGGGGGGACAGTTGTTTGGCTTTTACAGGTACTTGATTTTTTATTTTTATTTTGATTTTAAATACCTGTAATAATAAATTATAAAAGATTAATAGATAAATAAAAATATTGTCAATTAGAAGAAGAGTAAATTGTTTTTTAAGAAAAAGTTGTCATCAAAGAGAGTTTATTATGTAAAGGGTACAAAACTAAAAAAAAAACAAAAAACACTGAAATTTTTTGTTTCCCCCTCTCACTTGATGTAAATCGGTCTAGTATTAACAGGTATTTTTATATTATTGCTTAGATGACAGTTGGTATCCTGTACATGCTGAGAGTGAACACAGAAGGAGTAGAAATGTTGGAGTTTATCCCTGACAACAACCTGTTACGATTTCTGGCAGAGACCACCTTTCCCTCTATCAGTTTGTTCCAAGGTGGAGTTGGCAGCAGACATGATTCTTCATTAGACATAGATTCTGGACAACAGGTAACTTTATTCACGTGATATTGAAAATTATTCATGTCACAGATGTGTGCAAAATAAATTTTAAGTGAATATAAATGTCATAGTATATAAAAATTCTCATTTGTAAAACCAAACTGAAAAAAAAAAACATAATCACTGCTCAGGAAGATATTTTCAAAATGCAAAGATGGCCATTGGGAGGTAACTCTCATTTTCGTACTGTCTTATAGGGAAAAAATTAACACAAAGTTATCTTATGGCATGTTTTCATACACCAAAAAAATTACAATGCGTAACTAAAAAAATGGTGCTTTTAATATTTCAGTTCCACCATTTTATAAATTTTTTTTTTTCAGCTATTAAGTATTTCAATGGAGGTCACAATTTTAAAAATATTAAAAAAAAAAATTCTTAAGTTTGATTTATTTTATTAAAATGAAAAGAAAACTGCTAATAGATTTTGAGTACTTTTGTGTTATTTTAGATTGTTATAAATGCATCCTCTTTCAAGAAGAAAGATGTTGAAGGTAAGTATATCGATAATATTATTTATTTCTGGATAAAAACCCATTTATAAATGAATATTTCAATTATACATCTATTTTTTTTAGCTCACCTCGACGAAGTCGAGATGAGCTTATGCTATACCCCCGGCGTCCCAGGTTAAAGTTTTAGGAGCAAGTCCATTCCCAAGTAACTATAAGCCCTACCTGAACCAAACTTGCATGGATGATGCAACTAGGGATGTACACTACAAGACTTGCTTCGGATGCTAGATCTGACCTACATTTTCCAGATGAGTGACCAGGTTAAAGTTTTTGGAGCAGGTTAAAGTTTTTGGAGCAGGTCCATTCCCAAGGAATTATAAGCCCTACCCAGACCAAACTTGCATGGATGATGCATCTAGGGATGTACACTACCAAACTTGCTTCGGATGCTGGATATGACCTACATTTTCCAGATGAGTGACCAGGTTAAAGTTTTTGGAGCAGGTCCATTCCCAAGGAACTATAAGCCCTACTCGAACCAAACTTGCATGGATGATGCATCTAGGGATGTACACTACCAAACTTGCTTCGGATGCTGGATATGACCTACATTTTCCAGATGAGTGACCAGGTTAAAGTTTTTGGAGCAGGTCCATTCCCAAGGAACTATAAGCCCTACTCGAACCAAACTTGCATGGATGATGCATCTAGGGATGTACACTACCAAACTTGCTTCGGATGCTGGATCTGACCTACATTTTCCAGATGAGTGACCAGGTTAAAGTTTTTGGAGCAGGTCCATTCCACAGGAACTATAAGCCCTATTTGGACCAAACATGCATGGATGATGCATCTAGGGATGTACACTACCAGACTTGCTTCGGATGCTGGATCTGACCTACATTTTCATTCCCAAGTAACTATAAGCCCTATTTGGACAAAACTTGCATGGATGATGAATCTAGGGATGGACATTACCAGACTAGCTTCGGATGCTGGATCTGACCTTTATTTACATTCCCAAGTATCTATAAGCCCTAGCTAAACTAAACTTGCATGGATGATGTATCTAGGGATGGACACTACCAGACTTTCTTCGGATGCTGGATCTGACCTACATTTTCATTCCCAAGTAACTATAAGCCCTAGCTTAACCAAACTTGCATGGATGATGCATCTAAGGATGGACACTATATGACTTGCTTCGGATGCTGGATCTGACCTATATATTCCATACAAGAGACTTGGTTAAAGTTTTGGGAACAGATCAATCCGAATGAACTTGAAGACCTTGATATATGCAGTATTAACAGTTATGAATATTTGTTTACACTATACATATACATATTTTTCACGCTACAGGCTTAGAAATGTGTATATGCCATGTAAGGGGTTAAACACAACTTGCAAGAATATTAAAACGAAATTTACACGATTCTAAACGCACGATCTCTCACAATTAAAAACGCACACGATTGAGTCTGATACACGAACGATCTTACACGTTAAACGAACGATCGCTCACGATACACGAACGATTCTACACGATTGGTTTGTCAACAATTACGTTCCAGCCACTGTATTTGAATTTAAACACTCTGCACCTGTGGTGCCCGACAAGTATCGCCAGTATTTAAAGAACAAAATGTCTACTGAATGTTGTAATACAGCTGTCTCTCAGAGCTTGGTAGGTTCAATTTTGCGTGGCCTGCGGATTTCAACTTAAGTATTTATTAGGGGTTATAAATACTGATTGTATAGTTAAACTGCACATACTGTTCCTGCCATGCAAAGTTTCACAACAAAGGGATTGTAAGTTACAGAAACTTTTATTATACCTCATATAAATAAACACAAGTAAAAAGGAATCTGATTGGCTGAGGCAGTCATATGACCGTCGTGTTCGCCCTGCAACAAAACTTCGTGTTTCCCGCATTCGGTTCACCTCGGCTGACTACGCTATCCTACATCTAGATGAAGGATATGGAATAACGAACAGTATTCAATCTCAACGCCCCATAAACAAATATACAAATAAGAGCAGAGCAAACACGGACCCCCGAAACATCAGAGGTGGGTTCAGGTGCAATAAAGTATAATATTGAATGATAAAGATACTCGGTAGCTTTAGTTTAGTCAGGATGAATTTAAAACATCATAGTTGACTCCTCTACACAGACATCGCAACTCTTAAGTCTTTTTTTCAGATTTAGTTCCTTGTTGCATATAACGCTTGACACATTTGATACTTCTGCGACAAGGCAAAGGAAAATATGCCATTGGACGAGATCAAGGTCAAAACCAAGATTGAAGTGCAGGTGAACAACGAACCTCAGATAGCGAGATGAATGTCATCATCAGTGAAGCAAAAAGAAAGTTTGAAAAGTAGTTTGATGCGAGGGTTTAAGAAAAAATAAGTATATATTCAATCTATGACATACATAATGCATCCAAATCGATATATCCTTATAGAGCGTATATTGTTTTGTCTCATTGTCCGTTTGTCTCGCTGTTGTTAACTTTAACTTGGATTATAAAAGTTCTTTAGGAACACGTCACAGGGAAGGAATTAAGCGCCTGTTTTTCTTCCAACAAAGAGTTGCAGTAAGCACCTATAAATAGTTACAAGATTGGTGTTCAAGATGACGAAGAATCTTAAAAAAAAAGGAAGATGATGATGTTTAGATTGGAGGAGCCACATCTTACGAACCAATCACTAAGATAGTTACAGAGTTGAAAGATTGCAAAATCGTGGTGAGAACCAGGCATTGATTGTTTTAGACCGGATTATGAAGTATCTTTAAATTTGAATACTTTTACAGAGAAGCAGTCGTATTGGTTTGCCCAGAAAGGAATGACTTCGCATGTCAAAGCATATGCATGTACTTTATAGGCATATATGGCACCATTAAGTTATATTGTTTCTATGAGTATATCGTCATGAATGAGTACGTGGTTGGTAATAATACTTTTTTCAGAGGTACATCTTGAATGTAATAGATATCTTACTTTTAAATTAATATTTCCTAATCAACTTTATTGATGGAAGGATATTGAGATAAAGAACATAATTCAATGTCAAAGTCCATTAAACAAATCAAAAAAGGAGCAGAGAAAACACAGACTTCCGAAATGTAACTAAGTACAACTTACTTTGTTTATTTAATACCCAGAAGTAGAGAAGAAGATTTTCAAAGAATTGTTGCATTTTCACTATATAATCTATTTAGCCCCGCTCTAACACAAGAACTCCTGATCCTCAGACAATAAAATTCACATTTTGCAGATTATATTGGCGTTGAAAAGTCTATGCCTTGAAAACCTCCACTGGCCCAAAAGTAAATCTTATATTATTAGCCAGGCTGAAGGCAGTGCTGAAATATTTTACTGGCAGGTTGTAAAACGCCTCTACCTACTTCTTCTTTTCCTCTTCAAGGTGAAGGGAAGTTTCCATGATCTATTATAATTGAATTATATATTGATAAAGCCAATTTATAATTTATATCAGCTGTTTCTGTGTGTTTTTGTTTATTACTTAGGATATGTATAGATATTGTCCAACAAGGTATGAGGTAACTACAAATGTACTATCGAGTCACTTTTCAGCTCGTATCCGTAGATGTCTGAATACACTGCTTTGAGAATCTTAAATCTTCCTCCTGTGTTTAGTTTTGCTGCCATGTTGTCCTTAAAAGTCGACATAGTTTTAATTTCTGCAAGGACGGAGAAAAAATACTTGACGGTCTTTCCCGAAGGGGAAAATCTAGACTTGATATGTCTTGTGTCCCCATTTTCTTGGACCAATATCGAGATGTTCTGAAAAAAAATTAAAACATTAGTTACTTTCAGTGGGTGAAGGGGAACATACAATTTTTAATTTCATGATCCCTACCCCACTGGGGTCCGAGACAGTGGGGCCAAAACCACTAAAATTAATGCAATCTATAAAAATCTTCTTCTTTACTACTAGCCCATAAGCAATCAAACTGTTTGCATGATTGTAATTAGTTTTGAGCCCTCTACCAAAATTGTGAAATTTATGGCGCTGGGGTCAGGAGTTTTAGTGCTAGGACGGGGCTAAAACAATTATATAGTGAAAATGCATTATTTCTTTGAAGTTTTGTTCTCAGCTCCTGGGTATTAAATAAACTATCGAGTACAAATTAATAATGAGCAAGATTGCTTATACCGAAATTGTTATTTATATGGCTGCAGGGTCAGGAGTTCTGGTGTTAGGGCGTGGCATAATTGATTAGATAGTGAAAAAAAAATCTTTGAATCTCTGCACCTGTGTATTGATGTTCATGATATATTAGCCTCTTTAAATGCTATATTGCTGTAGTTTTTAATGTTTTTAACTTTTATTAGACTTTCTGTACTTGTGAATTTCAAGATTTGAGATGTAAATAAATAGATCATGGACTATTTACCTAAATACCGGTATTGAAGTCTTTGTATCCTGATATGTATCTCACAATGAGAAATTGCATTGAAATCTCACTTCATTACTTGAATATTTATACATGCTTCAAAGTGTTTTATGTGTTAAGTCTTTGGGGTGTAAAAATTGATTTTGTACTATTTTATGAATGTTACATTTTAAATTGCACTGAACGTTGTCTGCTAATTGTCTGATTTTTTCATTTAGTGAGATAGTTGACTATGTATCAGTTTCAATTTACAGTAATTTTCATTGTCCTTTCTTTCTTACATTTTGGTTAACGTGGAGCTGCCAACATTTTTAAACGGAAAATAGTAAGGCGGGGTCAGTAAATTACCCAAATCCCACGTAGCTGTAAATGTTTTGTAAATGGACATGCAATGGGAGCACATTTTTCCATTTTGTTTACTTTAGAACATTGACACTGAGACGATTAGCCTTTTAAAAGTGAAATGATGATACAAGTATGCATTTTAAAGATTTCGATTGATTGTATATTGTTTAACGTCCCTCTCGAGAATTTTTCACTCATATGGAGACGTCACCGTATGCCGGTGAAGGGCTTCAAATTTTGACCTTTACTCGGCACTCAGGGCCATTGAGCAGTGAGGGATCTTTATTGTGCCAGCGCCTGCCGCTGACACGGGGCCTCGGTTTTTAAGGTCTCATCCGAAGGACCCGCAATTTTCACTTCAAAGTGCCGAGCGCATGGCGAAGGAACAGTTGCTACCCATTTTAACGACTAGGTCGGTCGCGGCCGAGATGCGAACTCACGACCTCCCGATCACGAAGCGAGCGCTCTTAAAGATTTCGAATATTCAATAATATTTGTATAAAGTGAAATCGTTCAATAATATTTGTATAAGGTATAGACAACCAGTTAGGAAAATTCCGTTATTGTTAACTTTGATAAAGGAATATCGAAATCCGAAGTATATTTCGCGATATCGTTTGTGATGTGCATTTAAACGCTTGTTTCACCTTACTCAAACATTCTAAAGGTTGGTATGTCTGTTTTTGTATTAGCAATTGTACAGTGTATATATAATATGATCATGAAACTTACAACTGATTACTGGCCAATCGTCACAGTGCCATCTTGCAACGTGACAACTTTCATCACAACACAATTTTGACCAGTTTTGATGGTGTTTAGAGTTTTTTCGTGGATCAGCAAGGCCTTGACAGGCCTGCAGACAGTGTCTGAAGAGACAATGTAGGTTGTGCCAAACTGTGTGCCATTTGCATAACTTTTCATCTGGACGTTTTCAAGGATGTGAACTGTCATGATGGGGGTCCCTTAAGACCTCATTTCGAACGGTCTCTTTTTCCTTTGCTTATGCGGCATTTCAGGGGTCTTCGTGAAAATGGAATTATGCCGGATTTTGGGCGATAAGGTCATCTACTGAGAATGCTGAGAATGTCTCCAGTAGCTTCATTGGAATAGCTCAACAACTCGGGGTCAATACAAAAGTCCGTTGCATCCATTTGATTAAATCCATCGTCACTCGCGATGTCCTCAGGAATGTCATTTACAGACCAAGTTTTCATCGGAATTTAGTGAGTAAACTCTTCCGTTGGATGATATGATTTCGTATGCAGGATCCATTACAAAACCATGTTTCAGTTCTTTTATTTGATACGACATCTTTATCGGCCTTCTGAATATGAGAGTTCCAAATAGTTTGCAAAGAAAACGACAAGCTAATACAAATTTCTCCCAATGTTTGTAATCTTTCACAGCTGGTAGTACTCCAGTGAAAATGGGGTTGTCCAATTTTCCCATGCAGCAGTCGAAAATGCACCATTATTTTCAGAAAAACGTGAAGGGATTTTCCCATGTTAGTTGAAGAATTTAGAGTTTCTAGTCTTTGAAGGGACGTTCTATAGAATGGGAGTCTTGATCCAGGTTGGATTTCAATACTATGTTTGTGCAAATCTGTGGACTGTTTTCTCTTACTCCAAAGTCTCTTCTTGTTCATTCTTAGGCCATGCACCTTTGACATTACCCCAGGTGAGAGAAGGGCATCCTCATTAACCTTATATAAAGTATATACAAGTACTATATATAAGAATTCTAAAATACACTTAATTATACTGGTAATATAATTATTGTAATACATGAATATTGATGACACATGTAAAGATGATGTATACGTGGGTACTGGTCAGGTTAATAATCATTAATGGTTTGTTTATGATAAGATTTACATTTTTTTTTACCTTATTATGTTCCCCAAACGAAGTTGGGGAACATATTGTTTTTACTCTGTTTCTTACTATTATTATTATTATTCTTTTTTCTTCTTATTTCTTCTTCGGTACTTTTGATGAGCAGGGGATAAATGACTTCTCTTAAATATTGTGTTTACAACCCATGGCAAACAGCTAGTGGAGGGCACTTGAGCAATTTCTTAACCTTAACAGTTAAACCATCTTAGCAGTTTAGAATATACATGAAGTTGTTAATCTTAAACTTCATTGAACTGCTATTGGTACTTGTAATTAGTTGGGACCACAAAAAAAACAAAGTTTTCTAAGCATTACCAGTTGTTGTACTCCCCCATGCATTGCAGTTATGAAACAACAGTAAAATAAAACTGCCTTCAGCTGTTTGAAATTCATAAAACTGCTGAAGTACTACTTAATAACTGCCTATATATGCAGTTCAATTTTCCATAGGAAAATTAACTTAAATACATGTTGAACAAACATTGACAGGCACACAATAAAAAAATTTCCACATACAAATTTTTAAGATTTTAATTCTATGGATAAATGCCTTACTACTCACCGGTTTTTAGGTGCTTTAGAGGCAACCATATTGTTGAAGTTTTCGTTGCTTAGAGTAGAACCCAGATGTATAAGTTCAGGGAGCATTCTCTTTAAGCTTGAAGTAATGTTGTTAAGGGCATCCCTCAATGAGTCATCCTTCAGAGGTTTCCCACCTGGGAGATATTTCATTCTGTTGGAAAAAAGTCAAGGTCAATATTTCAATTAAAGGAACCCGTACCAAACATTCTAACCAATGCTCATGAGCAGCTCATGAGACTCACATAAGACTCTGGTAAGAAGTGTATGCAAATTGGGTAGAATTGGATTTTGCTCATGTGCAGATTGTTAGTCTCTGTTAGGGAGGAAAATACTAACCAAAATGCACATGTGCAAAATTATGCTCACCTCAATGCTCATGAGCAAACAATAATTCAAATTGCTCACAAAAGCAACAAGCTATACAAATATATTGCCCGTGGTGGATAAATTTTTCGAAGTTCAAATTTCTCAAGTGAGCAAGAGGTAAGGAAATCAGACTTAGTCAAAATAAGCAGCATCACAGTAACATCCAAGCAAAAATTTTACAAGTCCTTTTTCCTCACGTGAGCAATTTGAATTGCTCATGTGAGCAAATTGGACTTAGTCATTTCATTGATGAATTGGACTTACTCATTTCATCGATAAATTAAATATGTTTGAAAGTTTATGCATCATTTAAGGTGCAGCAAAAAACAATTTTAGCTAACACTAATATACTTTTAAAAACAAACAAACAAAAACTTTAACTTGTTTTGATTTTTGTTTTATAAATGTTCAGTGAACTATGTACATGTATATATAATTATAAAAGTACTAATACAGATATGTCATTTTTCAATAGTTATGCATGATTGACTTATTTAACTCATTGCGTATTCCATGTATATACACAGTTTTGATCAGTCTTTTTCCAGCATATTTGGGATCATGGCAAGATAACAAACTGGTTTTCCAGTCAGTGGTAACATGACACATAAATCAAGAATATTCTCTACAGGAATAGCTACTGACTGAGTTGTGTTATCCGGGGCATTGCAAACAAATATATGTTCCATTAATTCCTGATCCGTCACGTCGTCCCGCGGAAAACGAAATGTGTCGTCATTGTTGACATTCAGTGGGTTTACAATTGCAACAGTATAATCCCTTCCTTTGGACACAGAATGGTATTGCACATAGAGCCTGATCATTCCAAACTTAACCAGTCCTTGCGTAAGTTGATATCTAATTGTAAAACTGTTCCTCACCCGCACATGAGTGTACTCTTGGGAATGAAAAATTCTATTACCTTTTTTTCAATCTTTTAAATATTTTGACAGGACCATCCAGCGGCTGATTCATGAAGTTTGCCAACGCAACATATACATCTTGTGATAAGTCGTGTGGGTTTTTTTCTGTCGTCTTTCCCATGATGTACACATGCATTCTCCTGTATCAATGTAATATTTTTGCCAGATTTTTTTTAGAATTTTATTCAAAAGTTCCTCTTCTTTTGAACCTTGAATGATGCAGTTTTTCCGAAGAAAAGGCATGCCATGGGTAACAGAAATTGAATCTATTATTTGAGATTCGACTGACTGTGTTCCTTTCACTAATTTAAGTAGATAACCATTTGCATCCTCGAAAGGAAAACATGAATAACTCATAAAGGACCTAGGTTTCTTACATTAGCCGGCAGATGTAACAATAAATGCAAATTGAGTGGCATACAGCGATCTTCATAGAGGTCCGCAAATCTTCAAACAAAATGTTCTAAGAAGTTTTCTGCTCTTGAAATATCGTCGCTACTTATTGAATCTTTAAGAAGCAGAAATAATGCATTACTGAACAATAATAAAGGTTCATAATGTTCCTTTGGTAAAATACCAAGAAGAATAATTGGAGCGTAAAAGAGCAGCCAGGACCTGAACTCGGATGCTTTCCAGTATTTCAGATCATTAATAGACCTTGGTTTTCTTTTGATGTTTAAAGGTGGTTTTATATTTTCCAGTCTTTCGTTAACAGACTGTAATTTTTCTGACACGTTGAACTCTTTTCCGCTTGAAGATTCTAAAAACCAAAGTGAAATCAATAACTTTGTAATCCCAAGTAATACACAATGCATATAGTCTATGCAGTTTCCACGAACAAAGTCATTGGATTTGAGACTTGTTAACCAGCAAGGGCCTTTAATTCCACATTCTGTTTTGCCTGATGTCAAAGCTTGTTTTGCCAGGTTTAAAGAATCTTCATGCGTTCTTTCAGGACCAACCGGATTTTCAAACTGGAACGGAAATACTTGACATCGACCTTTACCCGAAGTTGCAGATTGCCCAGGCTGAATGCAGCAAGGACAGCTATATTTTCCATTGTACTGCATCATGTTACATACGGCACATTTTGCGGGGAGATCAGCTGTTCCTGCTAGCAGTAAACCTTTTACTCTAATGATTTCATTTTATCTGTCGGTACAGGTACACCATTTTCTAGTGATTCCAAATCTTCGATAAAATGTTTTAGAAAAGTCATCATTTCAGGTTTTTTTTGGTCCAATCCAAAGCCCAGCTAACAGCATATTTTCTGGTTCGCGTCTCATTTTAAATGGCAGTTCGTTTATAACAAAATAGAGAGGCCACATTGATGTTTTTGAACTTTTAAACAGTGGTACTCCATCTGTATTCCATAAAAACGACATATTGTTAGGATTTGATAAGACATTATCGAACTTCATGTAATGCTTTCCATCGTAAATATCCTCAATATTGCCTGGTATTTTCTTTTTCCTATTAAAGCGAAATGTCAACGATTTCCTAAAGTCTTCTTCATACTCAAGTTTCTCAACTTGGTTTACTAATGGAACTTCCACAAAAAAAAACTTTTATCCATTTTTTTAACGAAAGTTTTTCTACACATTGGATTCTGACAGTAATGTCATCAATAGCCAAGAGACAAAACGAGCAGTACGAATGTTTTTTTTGGGCGTTATCTTCAAATCTTGAAACCATTGTTTGAAAAAATGGACTGAAGTAGGAATTGTGTTTTTCTGTTTACAGTGCATTGATACCAGGTCCAACAGATCAGCAAAACCATCACCATCTAGATTATGTTCTAAAACATATGTCATTATCCACAGCATGCTCGCTCCTGTTGTCAAATCAGCTCCTTCATATATGGGGGTATTAGGAAAATTTTCTTCATCGGTGAGAGTTTCCTCTTGTTCTTCCTCGAAAAATAAAGAATATGTTGTTTCTGATAGGTAGTCCTCAGAAAAAATTCACTTTCAACATCTGATGATCCTGAGCTTGATTCTATACAATCCTCTATTTCCATGCCAACATCATGTTCATCAATATTCACATTCCCTACCTCGGTTGCGTCAACGCTAGTGTCGCTCGAATGTGAAAGTAAATCATGCAAATTATCATCAGTCTCAACATCATAAGGATCTTCTTCAGAAACACCACCTTTAGTACCAAATCCAGACACCTCATCAGTTTCAAATGTATCTTTTATCGATGTACTATCATTTATGTTGACATCTCCAGGTTGACCCATTGCAGCAACAGATTTTTTAAAAGAAGATGGTGCATTTTCAAGAGAGTCCCTGTCAGTTAAATAAGTCCGATATACAAGTCCAGACTTTCTAACCCTTTTCTTTGGTGGTTTTTCCGACATATTTCTTCTCAAGTTTTCATTTGACCCCAGGATTATTTAACTGAAGTTGCCTTTTGTTATCTTTGGCTGGCGAAGAAATCGCTCTGTAAAATAAAAAAAAATGGTTTGTTATTTATCTCAAATTCAGTCCGATATAACAAATATTTTACCAAGTATTTTAAGAGCATAGTACATCATCTGTTGTTTTCAAAATACAAATGTCTTTAAAAAGATACGTGTCTTATAAACGCACAAACGCCCGCGTATACATACCATTTAAGAATTTTACCCCCCCCCCCCAAATGTAATCGATTTCCTCCAGTTTTGAACACAAAACAAATAAATTATTTTAAAAAATTGTATTTGTATATAATGCAGATAAAAAGAAAGGTAAAAACGAAAAACAGTCAACATCAATAGGGGGCCCTTAATAATCTTATGATCGACCTCTGTCTGACGACTGATCTGACCCCGCAAGACATTCACTAATCAAATTATGTATTGCTGTGTTGTTAAATGATTATCATAGGATGCTAGATTTAAGTAAATAAATAATGTTAGAAAAAAATTCCTTTACTATAAAAAATTCCACAAATTTCAGTAAAATATTGACGCAAATACTTACATCCTTTACTAGATTTTATTATATAATAAATATGCTGTAATTTCAGAAAGATCTTATGTTATGAATACAAATGTTAATCATAATTTATTTCTTATAGTAAGTGACTCCGTTTAACTGCAAAGTAATGAGGATAGTAGATCAGCTTATCGGGCAAGGCACTGCACAGCAGGAATGCAATTAACAGCTTTCCTTTGTTTACCAAGTTGAACTCGATCTCTAATGGTCATCTTGCCCCCCCCCCACACTTCCTGTTTGGTTTTCTGCCACTATCTCATACTGCTTGTGTATAATTAAATATGACATATATACATAGTACTTTCTGTAACTTTTCAATGATCATAATATTTATTCTAACTTCCGAGTTGCAGCATTTTACTGACAATTATAGATCTATAGAGCATGGATTAAAAAAAAAGATGAATTTTTGTTACAATAGTTTAAAAAAATGACTTTCATTAAAAAAATAATAAATTTGATATCAGTTTTAAATCTGATCAGTTGAATGCTAATGTCTCAATTTAGTCTAGTCCCATTAATGCAATTATCCTAGTATCTATAAGTTACAATTTCATACAGGGTATGATTTTTTATGTCATCCAGCTTTAATTTATTTTTAAGTATTCAAATTTAAGCTGTAAGAATGATTGAACATGTTAGTACTGAACGTTTATGCATCCAAAATAAAGACTTGACAACGGGGGGGGGGGGGGGGGGGTCCGTCAAATTATTTAATTTTAATAGGAATTAATTAATCACCAGCATTCAACAAAGACATTTATAAATCACTAAGGGAAAGTTTGATCGACAAGTGCAAAGAAGAGGAGGTGGCTGACAAACACCAAACTGTTTACTATTCGGGTTGGGGGGGGGGGGGGGGGGTTACCATTTACATCATAAGTCAAAGGCATTAAATCAAGTTGAGGACATTTAAACATATAATTTTTTACTAGTGTTTTTTTCAAGAAAAGATTTATTTGTAAGATTTTTTCTAGGAAAGATTTATTTCTAAGATTTTTTCAAGGAAAGATTTACTTCTAAGATACCTTCCAAAGACACTATAGTGCAAGTAGTATAAGGGGTCTAGCCGGCGAGGTCAACTGAGTGCACTTTTTATGCAAATGAGGTTCAAAAATGGGTCAACTGAGTGGAGTGCTAACCCTAACCCCTAGCCCCCTAACCCTAACCCTAACTAACCCTAACCCTAACCCTAACCCTAATTAGCGTCTTGATGACACTTTTTGTAACATAACTTTTAAGTCTTTTTATATTATTTTAAACGTGTTTTAGAAATTTTTTGAGATTACAAATTAATAGTTTTCAACCCATTTAACAAAAATAAATTGTTATTTATACCTAACTCTAGGTTTAAATAGGTAACCCTAGGGTCTGAAAAATCAAAAGTGTAAAATGTAACATAAGTCATTTGGTCTTGATAACGAACGGGGTTAGCGGGTTCAATATTGGGTTTAGGAGTGTAGCTAAACCCCTCAATGGTTTGTTTCAAAACCTATTCTAACCCCATGCAAGAAAAAAACCTCATAAAAATCGAATAAAAAATTTCATGTCTGGGGGTATATCCAACTCCACATTTTTCTCATGGTTTTGAAAATTCTTAACGTCTTATGCCATAAAATGCTTAAAAACCGGCAGATTTCGATAATTTTTGGAAATGTTGTAGATATTTGGGTGTTCTTGGGTGTAGCTAACTTAAAATTCGCAAAAAATGAGTTTCTTGAAAAATATCCCTTACCCTAACTTTTTTAGCAAATTTTTAGTTATGTTACATTTTACACTTTTGTAATCCTAACCCCCTTAGTAATTTATGGGGGTACAGAAAAAATCTTTGTGGGTCCTAAAAGCATTTTTCAAACTCTACAAAAGAGGCATAATTTTTTGTGGCTATGTGCATCTCTAAGAAAATAACGAGGGTTTGAAAAGTGTAAAATGTAACATAACTTTTTAGATCATATAAAGAGAGTTTGGTCTTGGTCTGGGGTTAGGTCTAAATATTAAGGTAGGTCATAGCCCTTATTAGAGGACATTGTTATGGTGACAAACACAAACTGTAGCGTTTTCTAAATGACCTTTAGGGCCTAGTTACTGAGTATGGACAAAAACCAAAAGTGTAAAATGTAACATAAATATTTATGACATTTCCTTTTTGGGCCCTATTTTCTTATAAATCAATTTTAAAGTAATATTTTACCAAAAAATACTTTAATTTAATGTAAATAATCAAGATATAGTGACAGAATCTCTCAGTTATCTTTTATATGACCTCTGCTCAGAGGTAAGCAGCATTTTAGGTGAATTTTTCTAAGTCCTAACAAAAATACAATTTCCTCCTATTTCTTTAAAATACAGGGATTTTAAGTAAAAATAAGACTTATTTTTCTTCGTATAAGTAAACCGTACAATTTAAATTAAAAAAAAAAAAAGGTTAATGCGTATTAAAAAAAAATAAGATCCAATCAGGAGTTGCGACATGACGAAATCACTTAAGTCCTTCTTCATGTGTTGCAACTTGATTTTTCAAGTAACCAAGTACTGCGAACAATTATAAACATATTATATTTTGATTATTCCATGCATTTTCTTTTCTGTTTTAATTTAATAAGGACATAAAGTTCAAAAATTGATTTATGTTACATTTTACACTTTCTAACCCCAGAGTCATATTTTACATTTCCCTTTTTGGCTTAAATTTGTTTATTATTCAATTTATATTTCATATTAGAGGAAAATCTTCTTTTAATTAATATTAATAACCTGAAATTAGAGAAAATAATTGTCAGCTTCTCTCCAAATGACCTCTGCTCAGAGGTAAGCAGCATTTAAGGTGAAAATTTCTAAGTCCCAACAAAAATACATTTTCCTTTTATTTCTTCAGAATACAAGGAATTAAAGTAGAAATAAGATTTATTTTCCTTCGTCTAAGTAAACCGTACTAATATAAAGCAAAAAATTTCAGATTGATGCGTATTCGACAAAAATTAGAGCCAATCAGGAGTCGCGACATGTTGAAATCACTTATTTGGCCCTTTTTTAGTTGCGACATGATTTTTCGACAAACGAAGTATTGCGAACAGTTGGAATCAAGGTATATTTAATGAATTCATCACATATTTTACTTGGTTGCAGTCATAACAGTGCATAAAGTTCACAAAATACTTAAGTTACATTTTACACTTTCTAACCCCAGGTTTAACAAAATACATATATATTGTATTTTTGTAAAGAATGTATGTAAATAAAATAAAAGAGAGCTTGTATTTTCTTTATCTAAATTTACCGTAAAGGTATAAATAAAAATAATGAAGTTCTGTATGTAATCAACAGAAATAGGGACAAATCAGTTGTCGCGACATGTCGAAAGCAATTATGTCATTCTTCTGAGGTTGCGACATCATTTTCCAACTAACCAACTACTGCGAACAATTTGAAACATGATATATTATTGTACTAGAACTTTCCTTGATCAAATTAATAATATGCAAATTAGTTATCAATCAGATGCTTTCTAGTGTGTTGGCTATGTAACATTAAACGTTGTAGTGACCAAGACAAAGACGATGACTCAGCGTCTATGGGAAACTATAAATACCGGCGATTGCTGCTTCTTGTGTTTAGTCTACAGATAGCAATTGAACAGTGCAGATAGTGATAAAAAGGTAAGGAATATATTTTCATTCTTTTGACTGATTTTCCTTTGTTTAGGTAAACCGTATAATTATAAACCAAAACTTTTAAGGTTAATATTTATTTGACAAAAAAAAGACAAATTAGGAGTCACGACATCTCAAAATGACTGAGGTATCTCTTGTTCAGTTGCGACATAATTTTTTGACGTACTGAGTATTGCGATCAATTAGAATTATGCTAAATTTTGTGAATTCATAACATAATCTACTTAATGCAATCATTACAGTGCAAAATGTTTAAAAATGTTTATACTACATTTTACACTTTCAAAACCCAGGGTTATGCATTTACTTTTTTTTTGTATTTCTAAAAAAATACAGTTAATTAAAGTAAAATCAGGGTTTTGTTTTCTTTGTCTAAGTTAACCGTACAAATATAATGTGTTATAATTTAAATCTATACGTATTCGATGAAATATATGGGAAAAATAATGTCGCGACATGTTAAAAACACTTAATGCATTAATTTTTTGTTGCGACTTGATATTTTGACAAACTTAGTGTTGCAAACAATTTAAAACATGTTATATTTTTAAAATACAATAAGAAACATGGTATTTCCTGTTCTCTCTACACATATTTATTATTTGAGACTCTAAATAATGTGTTATTTTTTAAAAAATAATTTGATATCCCAATGATTTAAATATTAAGGTTTAAACTTGTTCTTTCCTGTTAAATATTTCATTATAAGAGGAATCCATATCAATAAAAAATGCACTAGAGCATTGAACGGTCAAAATGTATAAATTTTAATAATTTTGTTCTAACCCCAGGGTTAGAAAGTGTAAAATGTAACATAAACTTTGAAGTCATATATCAGATTTATTTCAAGTAAAAATCAATAATTTTTACCAATAAACAATATAAAAATATTTATTTATAACTTTTAAATACTTAAATGATTTTAATTTAGGAATTAAAAACAGAAAAATATTTGGTAAATAATTGTGTAAAATGTAACATAAGTGAGTACTATCTCAGCTAATAATAAAAATAGAAAGCTGAAACCCAGAGGGTTAGAAATCTTGAAACAGAATAAATTCGAGTTGAAATAATCAATAAAATCAAAGAGATCGATTTTTAACCCTCAAAAATACTTATGTTACAATTACACTATTTATGTTACACTTTACACAAGTTATGTTACAATTTACACAAGTTATGTTACAATTTACACTTTTGAAAAGTTATGTTACAAAAAGTGTAAAGTTATGTTACATTTTACACCAAGACGCGAACCCTAGCCCCCTAACTAACCCTAACCCTACCCCAGCCCGCTTACACTGTGTTTACACTGTATATAGTTTTTTTTTACTATACGCTGCTACTACGATTCACAACGTTGCTACTACGATTTTTTGGCAGCGATTCAAAAGAATGTCATTATGACGTCACGCATTCATTCACAGTCTAAAGCTCAGCCTAGCCTAACCAGTTTGAACCGGTTTTAGTGAAAACAAGAACACACACACAATACAGATTAGAACACAGATTTTATTCAAGTGAAAATATACATACAATTACATTTTCTGTTTCTTCTGGGCCTTCTCACTGGTCTGGGGTAGTTTCCTTTTGGTTTCCCTAGGTTTTCTTTCTATGTCTTTTACCGATACATAGCATGGCTCCATCTGTTTCTTACTCTCTCCTGATCCGCCTTGGGTCCCTTCTTTTTTCTGGTCAATGTTTCCTCCTTCTTCTCTCATTTTTGTCTCTTTCCCCGTGAATGACTTTGTGATTGGTGATAATAATCCACTAATATAACAAAATCCGCTGCTGTTATGACATTTCGGTTTTTCCGTTTTGTTTTCGAGAGCACTCACCTTGCTGTTCAATTTATTCACCTTGTCATCCACATCATTCATCTTGGTGTTCATTTGATTTAGTTTGTTATCCAGAGCAGATAGCATGTTCACAATTCCGTCCAAAGTGGTGTTTAAAATGCTCATATCTTCTTTATTCATGTCTTCAGGAAAATTAACCATGTCCAAATTCAAATCCAATTCCACGGCATCCTTTATTAACTCTGTCATGGGAGCTCCTTCATATCCTTCAGGTGTTACATAATACTGGGAATTTTCTGAAGTATTCATCATTGCTTTCTTTTTTTCACCTGTGTTCCTTGCTCACGCAGAATGATCATCAAATTTTACAGTTTTTTAGTTTATATACCTGCTATGAGCCGTGTGCACCTTTTTACCTGGGCTTTATATACCTGTTACATCCTCTGTAAAGGACCGTGTGCCAAAACTTAGGGACCGTGTGCACCGTTAACCTGCGTTTTCTATACCTGTTGCATCACCTGTAAGGGGTTCGTGTGCATCAATACGTTTTACCTACCTGGGCTATAAAAAATGAGAATAAAAAATAATAATAATAATTTTTTTTTACTGTGATAATACATAGATGCAATGGAAAGAAAAAAAGTATGTATTCAATACCTTGGAAATTTCACACAGGGTTAAGAAAAAAAAATCAGTGACTTTTTTAAATACCAAAAACCTCAATCAAAAAATCTATGAATGACTAGACCCCACCCCCTTGGATGCAATGAATATCATATATAAAATACTATTTTGGAGGAGAATTCGACAGTTAGAAGCATTGTTAGTTTTTAACAAATAAAACAAAAAAATCTTGTAATACTACATCACTGTTATGTTTATTGTATGACGTCATAGATACACTCGGGTTCGGCCTTTCCCCCCTCAATTTTGCTTTCTCACTGTGATGGGCGTGTTTACCAAATGGGGTGATTTTCTTTTAGCCAATCACATTTGATCACATGATTGGTTTTTCCATGTTTCGCACGCGATTCCAGTATCGTCTGCTATTGTAAATAAATACAGCCCCTCCCTGGTTTCAGTATCATTCCTTCGTGGCTGATTGACTTGAAAGAAAAAAGAAGTAAGAAGAAGAATAAGATGTCCCAACAATTCCATGAAGTATACCGGCTCATACCGGGGATTGCCATCGAAACAGTTGTTATTGTTAGGCGCCTGGACACAGGAGAGGAGCTGTCCCGATACAACTTTTTTCAGGCGCAAGTAAATACTGAGCTACAAAACAGAAGCAGGAGTCGGAGGGCACACCCTTACCGAAGGAGGTCAAGAAGCAGACGTGGAAGAGCAGCTTCAAGATCACCCCCTCCTCCACAGCCTCCCAGACCCGCTGTTCCGACCCCCCAGGTACAGGCTAGGAACGAGGCCCGCATTCCCACCTGGGGCTTCCGTGTCCCCATGCAGGAGATAATGTGTAGCTTATGTTTGGCAGAGGGGGAGCTAAACAACTTTTGTTGCTCCAGATGCGTCCAAAGACCGGCGTGCCTGCTTTGCGCCGCCCGCATAATCGAGCAGAGGATGCCTTGCCCCCTCTGCCGGAACCAAATCCGTCTCCCCGTTCCTCTCTCCAGGAGAGCAGAATTAACCCCCCTGAGGATGATTCATCAGATGATGAGGACATAAGACAGCTAGTCCAGGATATCCTGGCCGCCTAGAGAGCCACCAGAAACTAAAACTTGATAAAAAAAAAAAAAAAAAAAAAAAAAAAAAACAAAAAAAAAAAAAAAAAAAAAAAAAAGTGTTTTATACTCAACGGCCGTTTTCACGGCCACCAAATTTTTCGAAAAGATGCCTACTTAAACAGTTGAAAAACGAAACGAATTGTGTATGTCTTAGAAAAAAAAAATTCTTTTTTTCTAAAGATACAATCGTTTCTTTGACTGTTATTTTGAGAAAAAAAGAATTTTTTTTTCTAAGACATACACAATTCGTTTCGTTTTTCAACTGTTTAAGTAGGCATCTTTTCGAAAAATTTGGTGGCCGTGAAAACGGCCGTTGAGTATAAAACACTTTTTGTTTTTTTTTTTTTGGTTTTGTAGTTTTTTTTTTTTTTTGTTTTTTTTTATCAAGGTGGGATCAGGTGGCTCTCTAGGCGGCCAGGATATCCTGGACTAGCTGTCCTATGTTCTCATCATCTGATGAATCATCCTCAGGGGGGTTAATTCTGCTCTCCTGGAGAGAGGAACGGGGAGACGGATTTGGTTCCGGCAGAGGGGGCAAGGCATCCTCTGCTCGATTATGCGGGCGGCGCAAAGCAGGCACGCCGGTCTTTGGACGCATCTGGAGCAACAAAAGTTGTTTAGCTCCCCCTCTGCCAAACATAAGCTACACATTATCTCCTGCATGGGGACACGGAAGCCCCAGGTGGGAATGCGGGCCTCGTTCCTAGCCTGTACCTGGGGGGTCGGAACAGCGGGTCTGGGAGGCTGTGGAGGAGGGGGTGATCTTGAAGCTGCTCTTCCACGTCTGCTTCTTGACCTCCTTCGGTAAGGGTGTGCCCTCCGACTCCTGCTTCTGTTTTGTAGCTCAGTATTTACTTGCGCCTGAAAAAAGTTGTATCGGGACAGCTCCTCTCCTGTGTCCAGGCGCCTAACAATAACAACTGTTTCGATGGCAATCCCCGGTATGAGCCGGTATACTTCATGGAATTGTTGGGACATCTTATTCTTCTTCTTACTTCTTTCAAGTCAATCAGCCACGAAGGAATGATACTGAAACCAGGGAGGGGCTGTATTTATTTACAATAGCAGACGATACTGGAATCGCGTGCGAAACATGGAAAAACCAATCATGTGATCAAATGTGATTGGCTAAAAGAAAATCACCCCATTTGGTAAACACGCCCATCACAGTGAGAAAGCAAAATTGAAGGGGGGAAAGGCCGAACCCGAGTGTATCCATGACGTCATACAATAACATAACAGTGATATTTACATGATTTTTATTTTATTTGTTAAAAACTAACAATGCTTCTAACTGTCGAATTCTCCTCCGAAATCGTATTTTATATATGATATTCATTGCATCCAAGGGGGTGGGGTCTAGTCATTCATAGATTTTTTGATTGAGGTTTTTGGTATTTAAAAAAGTCACAGATTTTTTTTTCTTAACCCTGTGTGAAATTTCCAAGGTATTGAATACATACTTTTTTTCTTTCCATTGCATCTATGTATTATCACAGTAAAAAAAATATTATTATTATTTTTTATTCTCATTTTTTATAGCCCACGTAGGTAAAACGTATTGATGCACACGAACCCCTTACAGGTGATGCAACAGGTATAGAAAACGCAGGTTAAAGGTGCACACGGTCCCTAAGTTTTGGCACACGGTCCTTTACAGAGGATGTAACATGTATATAAAGCCCAGGTAAAAAGGTGCACACGGCTCATAGCAGGTATATAAACTAAAAAACTGTAAAATTTGATGATCATTCTGCGTGAGCAAGGAACACAGGTGAAAAAAAGAAAGCAATGATGAATACTTCAGAAAATTCCCAGTATTATGTAACACCTGAAGGATATGAAGGAGCTCCCATGACAGAGTTAATAAAGGATGCCGTGGAATTGGATTTGAATTTGGACATGGTTAATTTTCCTGAGGACATAAATAAAGAAGATATGAGCATTTTAAATACCACTTTGGACGGAATTGTGAACATGCTATCTGCTCTGGATAACAAACTAAATCAAATGAACACCAAGATGAATGATGTGGATGACAAGGTGAATAAATTGAACAGCAAGGTGAGTGCTCTTGAAAACAAAATGGAAAAACCGAAATGTCATAACAGCAGTGGATTTTGTTATATTAGTGGATTATTATCACCAATCACAAAGTCATTCACGGGGAAAGAGACAAAAATGAGAGAAGAAGGAGGAAACATTGACCAGAAAAAAGAAGGGACCCAAGGCGGATCAGGAGAGAGTAAGAAACAGATGGGGCCATGCTATGTATCGGTAAAAGACATAGAAAGAAAACCTAGGGAAACCAAAAGGAAACTACCCCAGACCAGTGAGAAGGCCCAGAAGAAACAGAAAATGTAATTGTATGTATATTTTCACTTGAATAAAATCTGTGTTCTAATCTGTATTGTGTGTGTGTTCTTGTTTTCACTAAAACCGGTTCAAACTGGTTAGGCTAGGCTGAGCTTTAGACTGTGAATGAATGCGTGACGTCATAATGACATTCTTTTGAATCGCTGCCAAAAAATCGTAGTAGCAACGTTGTGAATCGTAGTAGCAGCGTATAGTAAAAAAAAACTATATACAGTGTAAACACAGTGTAAGCGGGCTGGGGTAGGGTTAGGGTTAGTTAGGGTTAGTTAGGGGGCTAGGGTTAGGGTTAGGGTTAGGGTTAGGGGGCTAGGGGTTAGGGTTAGCACTCCACTCAGTTGACCCATTTTTGAACCTCATTTGCATAAAAAGTGCACTCAGTTGACCTCGCCGGCTAGACCCCTTATACTACTGGTGACAAAGGATCGCCTTGCCTACAACCCCTCTGAATGTTAATTCTATCAGAAAGGTTACCACCTTGGTTTATTGCAGATGTAATATCTGTATTAAAAAGGGATACCCACTTCTTGATTGAGGGTCCAAAGTTAAAAAAGTTAAGTTCGCCTTGTATAAAGTTCCATGAAAGTGTATCAAAGGCTTTTTCAAAGTCAATAAGTAGTAATAATCCAGGTATATTTTCTTCCTCAGTGTAATGCATAATGTCATAAACTAACCTGGTGTTTTCTCTTATATATCTATTAGAGATGAAGCCTGTTTGATCTTCATTAATTATTCTATCTAAATAGCATTTTACTCTGTTTGCAATGGATCCAGATGCAATTTTATATATCGTATTTAGTAAAGTAATAGGTCGCCAATTCTTTAAGAATTTTCTAGGTTTATCACCTTTTGGTAACAAGGTAATGATACCATGTTTTTGTGTAATAGATAGACTGTTGTGCTTATATCCATAATTAATAGATCTGACTACAAAAACCCCAATATATTTCCAAAACATCTTGAAGAATTCTGCAGAGAAACCATCTGAGCCAGGGGATTTATTTGATTTCATTTTGTAAAGTGTAGAAGAAGCTTCTTCCATAGTAATTTCGCCTTCTATAGATTCTGATTCTTTATATGAAAGCTTAGGAATTTCTTTATTTCTTAACTCTTAACTATCTGTACTTTTTTTATATAACTGTTCATAAAAACATTTTGCTTCTCTTAAAATTTCTGTTTGGTCATAAATAACATTTCCATTATCATCTTCTAATCTTGGTATTATCTTGCTTGTAAAGTTTCTTGATTCTAATGAACAAAAGTACTTTGATGGTTTTTCACCTTCCTCCATCCATTTTGCTCTACTTCTGATATATGAACCCTGTAGCTTATGTTTTCGAATATTTTCTAATTCTTGCTTATTACTAAATAATTCATCAATATTATTTTCAGAAATATTTTCTTCCAATATCCTGATATTTTCTATCAATTCTTTCTCCTTATTTTCCTTTTTCTTTTTTATGTAAGTTGCATAGGATATAGTTTTTCCCCTTATTTCAAAGAGCAGGGTTTCAAGAAATAATTGATCATTTATAGTGAAGGAAATGTCTGAATCAATAATATTATTTAAGTTATCCATATTGTATACTGGAATTGCATACTGTTTTTTAACATTTAAGATAACATTTTTAATGCATTCCAAATAATTTTCATCATATAGTAAAGAATTATTAAACTTCCATAAACCCCTTCCTTTCTTAAAATCATTAAAAGCAATAGACAGTGATATTATGGAGTGATCTGATCTGTAGCTAGATTCTATAGTGCATTTTTCTAACCCTGACAAGAGTGACTCAGATATTAAAAAGAAATCTAAACGACTTTGTTTCAGTTTTTCTTCTCCAAGAGTATCTACGAACATTTTCGTGTAATTGTCGAAAAGGGTCAATATAAGAAAAATTTTCTATTATTTCTAAAATCTTGTCTCTTGCCTTTGGATTATTAATCGATTTATAATTGTAATAATCTAAGTCTGGGTTTATAACTAGATTAAAATCCCCACACCAGATAATATGACTACAATGCATATCATCGATATGATTTTGAATGTTTTCATAAAAGAGTGGTGTGTCAATATTAGGACCATAAATAGTGCATAACAATACATCATGGCCCTCTTTACATGCTTTAAGTAAAAAATAGTTTCCATCAATATCACCCTTTTCTGCAATAGGTTTAAAATCAAAGTTATTATTAAGAAGAATTGCGACTCCTCTGGAGTTTGTAGTATATGAACTAAAAAAGCACTGGTATCCCCACAAATTTCTTACTTCATTTTCTATATCACAGGAGAAGTGTGTATCTTGCAAGCAATAAATATTATATTTCAACGATCTTAAATAATTAAAAACATCTTTGCATTTTGCAATATCGCCTAAACCTTGGCAATTTACGGATATAATTTTAACCATTTGGTATAATTATTGTGCAAAAACTGTTTGATACCCAACGGAACGATGAAGGTGAACTCATGATTTAAATATGTAGCGATTCAGAAAAGAAGAGAAGATAGAGCAAAGAAGAGAAAAGCAGTAAAAAAGATCAGACAATGATATTCAACGATAAAAAAAGTTCCACGAAAATACAAGTTGACTACCGTGATAAAGTGAGTCACTGTTTGGAATGTCAAAAATAAACACATATGACACCGGAAATACATTTTACAGCACTAAAATCAGTTGAGGTACGGACGGATATTTTAGTCCCGGATCTTATTTACCTTGTGTGCAATATCATCAAGAATGTCAAACTTCACTCGTTTTTTCTTCACCTCTCCGTAAACCGACCCATAGAAGTACCATGCCGATGAAACACCCTCACAGTCCGACAGGCGCGCGATCAACTCGCCGTTCTCCTTGGTAACGTCATCGCCTAGTCGAATGTTACCGGGGGCTGCCTTCACTTTTGACCGCTTTCGCATTATATGGGCCTTTTTGTCGTTATTTGTCATTTTCATGAGAATGGGTTTTGGTCCTTTACCCTTGGATCCAGGTATCCTGTGGCATGCCACAATGTCACATTCGTTAACCTCTACATCCGCTTTCTCCTTCAATACAGATTTCACGACCTCTATAATATCCTCGTCTTCTGTTTCCTGGACACCGTAAACTTTAATATTGTTTTTTCTGCTGTATTGTTCATTATAGTTAGCTTTCACTGTGGCAAAAGTAGCAAGATCGTTCAGCTGATCCATTTCCTTTTTCAGTTCTCTATTGTTTTTGTTAGTTTCCGACAGTTTTTCTTTTAGAGTTTCGTTTTCCATTGTTAATCTATCGACGTCTTTTGTCAGGTTATCGATTCTTTTATTTAACAGCGTTTCTCTTTTTTCTGCATTTGCTTCATGAATCTTCAGAAGTCCCTTCACTATATTAGTCACCATTGATTCTAAATCGCACGTTTTCACCGTTTGTTGCAAGCATTCTTTAATTTCAAGTAGATCAGCTTTTAATGACCCTATTGTCAAGTCATCTGTTATTTCAACCGTTTCATTTCTTTCAGATTTACTTTTTTCTGACCCTTTCTTAGTACCAGGCATGTTTTTGTTTTTATTTGGATGTAGCGTCAACAAAGTCTTTCACAAGGGAAAACAGCATGAAAACAGCACGAACAAATCGAGGTGTTTAAAGATCGTAGTAAACAGTACTCACGACTGTGTAGACTGTGTAGAATCTCCTTTCTTTAAAAAACACAGATAGATCGTTTCAAATATTTTTTTTTCACAGTGTAAAGGTTCCTCTTAAGTTATTTTAGCACACTGTTAGGAAATCCTTAGTCACAATAGTCATTAATTCACTAAATATCTCCAAACTCGCGCTCACCGAAAAAACACCTCTTACCTCACGAGCGCCATCTTGCTTTTTTCAAAAGGCTGAAACAGCACGGGCTCTACTCAAGTTAGCAGAAGAGGAGGCAGCCCTTCGAAAGAAGTTATCCCAGCTTGAAGAACAAGATGAAATAGACCAGGCGACTATAAAAGCCTCCGCGGCAAGAGGAAGAGCAGATTATCAGGCTGATATGGACCTACTCGCCGCCAAGAAAACAGCAGCAGCGCTTGACACAGAAGCTAAAGTCTTGGAGCAAGACTCATCCCTTACCGACTTAAGCGAATATGATATTCCAAGCGTAAAGGAGGATCCACAAACAAGGACCACTGAATACGTTTCGAATTTGTGCCGGCACTTCTGACATTTCTAAATTTCTGTTGAGGAAAGAACTTTTGATAAAAAGACTTTATCGGTTTAGTGATAAACCAGAATCTTATTTTGTCTGGAAGTCAAGTTTTCAGAAGAAGATGACACTATGTTTTCCTGGGAAATTCTAATGCAGGATATTTTCTGAGAGTTTCAAATCCACAATACATTTATTAAGTGTTGCTTGTATGTCGTCCATGGGCGTACATTTGATGTGGACATCTGATTAGGCTTGGGGTTTATGGTAGCCTAAAGGCCCACATAGGCGAAGCCCTGCTTTTTAGTTCACCTGAGCCGCAGGCATTAATATTAATACGAAGAAATTCAATTTTTAGTACAACCTTATCAAATTAAACCAACTTTAAGATCGGAACAACCCCAATTTTTATCAGAATAGTCAACTGAAAATAACTCGAGTGAGACTCGGATATCGACATGGCTGTGGTTGATGAATGATTTGTAATGATTATGTCGTCCCGAAAGAAGTCCAAACAGAAATGGTCACCAAATGCAGGGTTTGAAAGACTTACTCACCCTATAGAGTTGATGGAACCAAACTTGAACTTTAGGCTACCCCTAGAAGTGACTTTTTTGGAGAGGAGGCCCAGAATCTAGGGGAACCAAGAAAAGACTTTTTTGGACTGATATTGAAGGAAATCACCAAGGAAGAAAATAAGATATTTGTAGAGGAGAAGGAAGGACAATGTGTGTTTTCCGAGTACGAACATGTAATTGAGAAGAGATGGTTCTACGCTGCAGATCTCATCTGTGGTATGTTAAGTTTTAGTGAGCTTTTCTGATTGAAATGTCTCTGTCGTTAATGTTATAAACATCGTCTTCTGCAGAACCACTGGGCAAAATGTCAAACTTGCCACAAAGTATCATTTAGTAAAGTAATATTTTAATTAAGGACCACGCCCTCTTTCAAGGTGAAATAATTCAGAAATAGTGAAAATTTGGTGGTATCTATCATGTCTATTAAATATCTTCTTCTCAAGAACCACTGTGTCAAAAATAAATGAAACTTCTATGCAAGCTTCTTCGCAATTAGTGTAGATTCAAATTTGTTCAAATCATAACCTCTAGGATTAAAGTGGGGCCAAAATAGACGATCAAATCTTTACACGGAAATATATGTGAACAAATCCTTCAAAATATTCTCAAGAACAGCAGAGGCATGTTTAATCACATTGATCATGTCGATATGAAAGTTTCTTAAGTAAGGCTGGGACAATGCAACTTTTTCTATATCGATAGGTATCACAATATTCTTTTTTTGTATTGCAATAAAAAAATCATTTTTGTTCACAAGTAAGAATAATTAGATGTATAGAAAGATGTATATGTATAGATAAGAAGATGTATATCTGTTGTAAAACGAAATTAACACAAGTCATGAAGTGAAGTTAATTCTAATATATTTCATATTTATATTTAGCTAAGGCCTAACAAATATGTTTGTTTCCTGTCACATTCCCAAAAAAATCAAGGGTGGGAAGGGGGGATTTTTTTGCTTATGGAAGGGGTCAAACATCCCTGGACTGATTTAACCAGGTGTCATATTTACAGCAGACTCCCGGCATGGACGTAGAGCGGCAGAAAACAGAACTTCAAATAGCTGTTGGGAAAATGCTTGATGTTACAAAATTGATAAAATGCTTGATGTTACAAAATTGATATCTTTATATTTCAGTTAAATGTTGACTAGTTTAATATATTTTATATATCATAATTTTTATTTAAAAAAAATACATCCGTGGGTAATACTGTGCCATGTTTAAAGGGTGAAAAGAGCCAGAGAATTTTTGTTTACATCCAGTGAACTCTCCGGCTTTGCTATTACATTGGAGATGCTTGGTTGCTTTTTTTCTTCGGATCATCCCTGAACAGCAAGTAAAATGTTGTCTTAAAGGACGATTAAAACAACCACTGCCATTATGCCCAACTTTTTCTATCACTCCTGATTCAAATGAGTCCTAAGAGGTTACAGAGGGGGAATTCAGAGAGTTCGTTCTAGTTGATGAACGCATGGGTTCAGACTCAGATGAGAACAACAATGCATCAGATGATGTTTTGAAAGTTGACAGCCACTTTCATTTTTACAGAACTAGTCAAAAGATATATGGGAAGGTAAAGACAGTTGAAGATATAGTATTTTGTAAATCAACTGGTCATCCCAACCTGCGGGTGCAGGTTGTTAGTGGTGTAATCGTCTATATTAAAACTCAGTCATACCCCGAGACACTCTCTATGGGTAAGTGGAAGGTAGCTTTAGGCGTGCACCCTAAACATGTCAGTTTATCGAATCCTATACCTTCAGCAAGTGGCTCATACACCTGAAGTAGCTGCAATAGGAGAGAATAGACTAGACATGTGGATGAAGAAGTTCGTTAATGTATACTTTGGCTATACCATGGCGTTCCTAAAATTTACTAAACAGCAAATCCAAGGTCTCAAAGCCATACCGCATGAGAAACTCTAATTAGAAACGGACTCTCCCTACATGTCCCAACGGGGTAAAAGGATTAATACACCAGCATTTATTGGGGATGTTGGAGGTTTGGTGGCAGCACATCTGGATGTTCCCGCCAGGAGATTGCTCTCGGTTACCCTGAAGAATGAATGTAAATTTTTAGCCGGGCTCATTTCTCGTAGAGAAATGCCCGGCTATTGCGACGGTGAGCAACAGAAAATGCTGCTTCTTCACCGCCAAATTAAATTTACGAGTTAGAATATAGTACGTCTGCGCAATCACCTTTGAGGCAATACAAACACTGAATTATTTTCATAGTTATCTGAAATTGTCAAAAATAATTATTATTATAATTTACTTTATATCGTTTTTGATGATTAATCATTTGGTTAAAATATGCGAAAGGTTTTCATCAGGTATCCCTGTCTGCGTCATATTTTATTAATAAAGGGTTTACTATCAGGCTTATACAATGCGGGGAACACCATTAATGACTTGATGTACGCTTTGATGCAAAACTCTCCGCTGAGGACCCATCTGTGCATAATTGTTTGACCTTAAATAATCTTGCTGCATCAGCGTTTATTTACTTCTGTTGGTATGTAAAACCCCGAAATGATACATGTGACAAATATTTTACGCTGATAAATTCTAGCCACATTTTAATTAATTTTAAAGCTTTTGAATGCTACATGTATATATGAAATATATACACTGTAGATATATAATCATCTTTTCAATGTCTGAATCAGCTTGTTTTTAAACTGTCATCGCAGTCTTTGTTCATTACCCTATAAATGAGCCCGGTTTTCAGTACTTCTGAGTACTTTGATATAATTGTTAAAATATGATTACATCAACTATGACAATACTTTCGTCATTCGCTGATGCTTCTTGAAAGATTTTCCGATATATCATGCTGAAATAATTATCTTGTACAGTTCTATATTAGCTGTACAGCTACTGTTTTTATGTCGTATTAACTCATTTGGAGACGCCACTATTTGCCGATGGAGATCTGCCAAGTTTGTCCTATACTCGGAACACAGGGCTATTGAGCAGGATTAAGCTAATCCAACTCATCTGAAGGACTGATTTCCCTCACAGTTTGATTCAAACTTGCAACGCAGGAATCAACACTATACATACTAATTATTTTATTGTCCATCATGTACCTACCATACCCCCTGATGTATTGTAGATATGTTATCGAAAATGGTGTATGCCTACTAGTATATACGTTATGTTCAGCATTAACATATTCCTAATAACTCCTTTTACTGTATATTAATTTGAAACAGCATGGAGAATGCTGATCTAAGGAATTTATCCTGTTCTGATTCAATAAACATATGCATAAAAACTACATTACCTCACATGTGGCCACTATTCAGGAAATTTTCATTTCATTGTCAGTAGGTGGTTTCAAACAGTGGCGAGAATAGACAATGTCAGGTGCATCGCAAACCTCAATATCCAAAATATTCATCATTTGCATCTGGAGGCAAGGCACAAAACTAATTAAACTATAAAGGAAATGTTGGATATTGTCAGTTGATTTATAAAATATTTGTTAAGAAGGAGGTACATTTTGTTTTATTGTGCCCTAAAAATTTAGTGTTCTAGAATATAAAATTGACTTGAACAGTAGTTGAGGAGATGGATATGTAAATCATAAGATAATACACTGTATGACATGAAGGAAGACCTTTCTGGAAGTATGACGTCCTTAATTTGGTTCTTCTAGTTTTAATGTTGGTTGGAATCAAAATGACTCATTTCTGTGCTAATTTTCCTTCAGAAAATAGTGTCTGCCACCCTCGCCTACTTTGATTTTTTCTATATATTATGTAAACTGCTATGAAAAAAAACCACGAATCTCAAAATCTTTTTGGACGACGGTGTCGTGTACTAGAGAGATTTGTTAGCCTCCCCCCCCCCCCCCCCCCGTCTATTGGTTTTGTACAGAAACGGTACAAAGGTTTTTACTGTACGGAAGGGAATGAATTTTAGTTTTTGAGTATATGGAGTGACACAATGTCAAATTCCTCCCTTTGGGCTGAACTTGAAGTCAGTTAAGATTGCGGTTTTGTCCTACTGTCAACCACTTTAGAACATTGAAACTTTTGGTCAAGTATCAACATGTTTGGCAAAAAAGAAACGTAATCCGTCGAAATTTCCTGGCCAACTGTTGCAAATTTAATCACTTATATTATACTTTCATGTAAACAACTTGATTTTGATTCGTAGAGAAACATTTGATAAAAGAACAATACTACCCGATGAACAATGAAGCCACGCCCTCCTGCGTAGCAACAGTCAACATTGCTTGACGACGGGTGGTATTAAAAAAAAAATAGCAAATGTGCGGAATTTATGCGCGCACGGTTCATTCTAATATGTAGTTGTATAAAACATTCAGTATAATATAATAAATATTGCATGCAGTTGACTGTTACATTGAAAATTTTCACCCCTCGAAAACCGTTGTCATACCTCTTAAAAATATAGTGTTTTACACTCTAAACTGCGACTACGTTTTTATGTACACAGGTAAAAAAAACACTTGGCAGCGACTAAAATGAATTAAGTATGAAAATCACACTTTTTCATTGACAGTCTAGCCAGCCTTACCAGTTTGAACTGGATTTTTTTTTTACTGAAAGACAATAACAAACCTGGATTTTTTTTAATTGAAAAAACAAGAACACACAATACAATAACAAGACGATTTTTTATTCAGAATGAAAAATACAAAAATGATTTTAATTTCCACTGTATCGACATAAGGGACATTTCTGGTAGGAAGTCTAAAAGAGTTTCTTCAGACACATTTCACAACACGGATAATACCTGCATTGTCCGCATTTCTATTTTCCTCTAGTCTTTTCCTTTAGTCTTTTCCCTCCCATGGGGATTCGGGTTAGAATAGGTCCTCAGTACCCCCTTGTTTGTCGTAAGAGGCGACTTAATGGGGCGGTCCTACGGATGAGACCGTATTAACCGAGGCCCCGTGTCACAGCAGGTGTGGCACGATAAAGACCCCTCCCTGCTCAATGGCCCTGAGTGATAAGAATAGGCCCAAATTTGCAGCCCTTCACCTGCAATGGTGACGTCTCCATATCAGTAAAATATTTTGGAGAGGGACGTTAAACAATCAATCAATCTAGTCTTTTCCTGGCAGCAAGTCATGCATTCTTTCATTGGTCTGTTCCTGGTCATTTTCATCCATCGGGGAGGGGGTATATTTTCAATTCCTTTCTTCCAGATGAAAAATTTAATGCACCAACTACAACCACAATCTTCCGAAAAAGGGGGGCCTTCTACCAACAAGTGTGGCATAGGTTCTCTACATTTACTATATCCCCAGTACCAAGCAACAATTTCTCCCGCATCGTTATAGCCAACGTATTTATTTACCTCTCTCGTCTTCTCATTGCATTGATTGCATATTTTCTTTTCTTCTTCAATCAAATATATAATTCTCCACACAAAAGGCATGATTGCCATATAATGAAGGCAGGGTACTAAATAATGAAGACAGGGTACTCCCAGTTTTGCTTTTTATATACCTGCTGTGGGTCATGTGTACCTTTCCCTATTTTTTATACCTGTTGCATCATCTGTAAGGGTCCGTATGCAGAAATACCATACACCTAGGTTTTTTTTAAATGCTGACAATACAGGTAATACTTTGGGGGCCGTGTGCAAAAGAAATGTACCTTTTACCTGAGTTTTCTACAAGGGGATATAAAATAAAAAGAACAGTTAAAATTAATTTTACTGTGGCAAGACATAGATGCGATTGAGAAAGTATGTATTCAATATAGAATGAAATACCTGGAAATTTCACACAAGCTAGGAAATCAGTGACTTTTAATACCAACCTTAAAATCTACGTATTTCTACCCCCTAAAGACCAGAGAAGCCCCCCCCCCCCCTTGCATGCAAATTCGGAGAAGAGTTCCACAGTTAGAAAACTTCTTGTTAGTTTTTTTTTTTAAGAAAAATAAAATACAAATCATGTAAATATCTCTGTTATGCAGTTATTGTATGATCTATGATATATCATCTTTTATACACTCGGGTTAGGGTTCCCCCTGAATTTTGCTTTTTCACTGTGGTGGCGCCGTTTCCAAAAACATTTTTTTCCTGTTAACCAATCGCATGTCATGATTTTTGATCACATGATTGATTATTGGTGTTGCCGACATATTAAACCATTGTCTGCTTTTTTGCAAAAGCGATTTTTTGTGTAAGCCAATCACACGTTCGGATTGTTATTCACATGATGGATTATCGATGTTTTGCCGCGATATTGGAGTATCGTCTGCTATTGTGTATAAATACAGACCCTTCCAGATATCAGTATCATTTCTTCTTGACTGATTATCGAGCAGAGAAGAAAGAAGTGGAAGAAGAAGAAAAGAGACGGCAGGCTTATATGAGGAATTATTCAATGTCCCAGGCATCATCGTGGAGAGCAACATCCTAGTGAAGCGGACAGATACTCGGAGAGTGATGCTTGACGTCAATATGGGCCGGATCCAAATCAATAACCGGCGAGACAGGAAGGCCCACCCTTACCGGAGGATAACCTCCCGATTTCAAAGGAATCAGTATACCATACAATTATATACGTCACAATGACATTATTAACCTTGATCTCAAGGACACAGTTTATTAGTTCATGTCATACTATTCGGTATACAATAACCGACCATAGTGTTATAATAAACATTCCATAGATCTATCCTATAATCTAGTACATGTCTCAAATAACCTTTAACTAAAAATATATATCTGAAAGCTTATGGGTACAATTTCAATAACTTTCCAGAATTTTATTTATACATATGATGTGCGTGTGTCTGCTCATGTCAATCAAAGCGGGTTCATATCACAAATTATATACATGTATGGTATAACCAGTATTGTCATGATTTACTTTGGTTTCAATAATTATGTTTGTTTCTGAATTGTATAACTATTCACGTGTTCATATAGTAGTGTCTGAAACTGCAAAGATTTTGCTTTGTATGCTTTGCTGCTTTTTGTACTGAATGTTTGGCAAAATTTTGATCATCTTCATCATTACACTGAGAAATAAAAGATTATAAATAAGATTATAAGCCTTTCTTGAACCAAACTGATTAAATTTTTAGGTCACTTGAGTAAACTCAGGTGACCTATTGCTATCTGTTTTCGTCCGTCGTCGTTCGTCGTGCGTTAACATTTGAACATTTTCAGCTTCTTCTCTGCAACCACTGAACCAATTTCAACCAAATTTGGCACAAAGCATCTATGGGTGAAGGGAAACAAAAATTGTGAATTTCATGATCCCTGCCCCCCTGGGGCCTGAGGGGTGGGGCCGAAACCACTAAAATTAGTGCAATCTTTAAAAATCTTTTTCTTTACTTCTGGACATCAAGCAGTCAAACTGTTTGCATGATTGTAATCAGCAATGAGTCCTCTACCTAAATTGTGAAATTCATGGCCCCAGGGTCAGGGGTTCTAGTGCTAGGGCGGGGCTAAATAAGTAGGTAGTGAAAATGCATTATTTCTTTGAAAATCTTCTTCTCTGCTCCTGGGTATTAAATAAACCAACTAAGTACAAAGTTATGATGAGCAAGAGTGCCTCTTCCAGATTTGTGAACTATATGGCCCCAGGGTCAGGGGTTCTGGTGTTAGGGCGATGGCTCTATAGATTATATAGTGAAAATGCATTGTTTCTTTGAAAATCTTCTTCTCTGCTCCTGGATATTAAATAAAGTAACTAAGCAAATAGTTATGATGTGCAAGAGTGCCTCTTCCAGATTTGTGAATTTTATGGCCCCAGGGTCAGGGTTTCTGGTGTTAGGGCGGGGCTCTATTGATTATATAGTGAAAATGCATTTATTCTTTGAAAATCTTCTTCTCTGCTTCTGGGTATTAAATAAACTAACTAAGTATTTTTTCTAACGACCTATTCACGCTGTGCGTCCTCACGATCGCTAATTTCACGGCCGGCAAATCGGAAATCGCATCCGTCTTTGCCCGCGCCACTTTGAACAAATCGTAAAAAAAAATAAAGCACAAATCAGACTCGCATCGGGATACCTAGGGTGTTTCATCTATACGTAACGATTATAAGCAATGAGTTCCGAAGGCACATGATAAACGCCAAACAGAACTGAAAAATAATCTTAACGATAAACGCAAAACACATAGAAAAAGCAAAACTTGATAAACGGAAAAACGATACGATAAGATACACGCACAATACGATAGGATAACGCACGATAGAACATGACATAAATGTCAAGAATAACGATGCGTGTATTATATATCGACATATGCAATACTATGGTACGATGAAAGAAAATGATAGTTATTAGTTTGTCATCTGACATCTTACAATGTATACCACTGTAATTTATAATTATAATTTTCGTCGTAAAAAAATCATCATTATTGGTTTCAGAAATTGTTGTTGCAAAAAGTACGGTAAATTGCTAGTGCTGTCATAAAGCTTTGACTTGAGTATGTATTTTTTTCTAAAATAAAACTTTAAAAAGAATTGTGCTCAGAAATCTTCATGAATTATAACTTAAACAGTTTTCTTACCTTAGAATTTTTTCAATGCTTGATTGCAACATTCAAGAAAAATCTAAAAGTCTTTATGAATCCCGCCCAAGGCATTTAAATGTTTTGAGTTCGCCATCAATATTTATCGTAGTTTGAACCTTTAGAGCGATGCTTTTTCCAAGGTACAGTTGTAATTGTTGACGTTTATTTGTTTTTTTGTTTAATTTCTTAGCAGACCTTACAGATCGAACAACTAACTATTGGACCCTTTCCTAAGTAAATGTTTGATCTTCTGACTCTAATTGATTAATATCTCCGCTGACTCTAAGTTATATATTGAACTTGTTGGTGTTAAGGTTTCGTCAAAGGTCAACATGTCTAAAAAATTAATTTTACAATTGCTCCAAAATTATGTGTGGTATGAAGTCAAAACTTTTACATTTTGTTAATATATCACTGATTAATAGATAGAAAGTATTACATGATAACAAATATTTTTACAAATATATTTTGTGAGAAAAAAATGTATTAGAAAATGTGCATATTTTAAAAAAAATGCACCTGTTTTATTCTGTATTATTTTTAGTGAAAACAAACATTGTAGATATAATTTATGTTTATCATTGAAGGGCAAGTTGGACATGAATGGTCTCTGAAAGCCTGTTATTGAAAGCATGACATGTATAAAGACAAGACCCCTATAGAATCCGCCATTTGCAGTGTACTTTCACTTTCAAGTCTTAACATTTGGACAAAATAAACAAGGAAAACGACTTCCCAGAGGCTATCCAAGTCCAACTTGCCCTTCATTGATAAACATATTTTGTTTCTGCAATTATGGTTTTCACTAAAAGCATAGAATTAATTAGGTGTATTTTTTGAAATTTTTTTGAAATTATATGCATTTTTAAGAAGATTTTTTCTCAATTTATATTATTCCAAGTATTATTGTTATCAACTGATACTTTCTATCAGTTAACCAATAAATAATTTATAAACTGTAAAAGTTTTAACTTTATACCTTACATACTTTTGAGGCTATTGTAAAAATAAAATTTTGGACATGATGCCCTTTGACGAAACCTTAATACCAGTTTGGCATTAGCATTTGACCTGAATATTTTTGCTCTGTGTCATGATATGTCGGGCTGTACTTGCGTGCCAATCTAGTTGATAGGCTTTCCTGCAGGGTATTGCTTAATTTTTGATATAAAAAAAAACATCCTATTCAAATTCACAACTTTCAAATTCTATATAGTGGTCTTTAGGTTTTATTGTCTCGGATTTATCTTTTTTAAGTTTAGAAAACTGAAATCAAATTTTGTTCTGCAGCTTCTTTTGTTACGTGTATCTTATTCATTCTTACCCTGTCATACATGCTGTATGAAAGACCAGAAGCCAGAAAATGAGGTTCTCTATTATTTTGGTAGATTTTTTTTACTGTTTTTTCTGCACTTTTTCTCATTTGAGCAGGGGAGACAATTCCTTTGGATATGTTATCACCTAAGTTGGAATTGAATGAACTGCCCATTTTGTATTCAATGATTGGCTGAACGAAATCAACAACATTTTTATAATGCCTTTGCTCTGTGAATTTTGACTCTGATTTTTGAAATCGTCCTAATATCATTGTTGTAGCTAAATTCTTACATGTCTCAGTTATCTCTCTCTGCTGCGTACTTGCTGAGGAATGGAATGTAGAAAAGCCTGAATGAACACAGGGATGACAGTTACTCAGCTCATGAAACTTTTTCTCATTTTCAGCAAGATTTTTCCATGTTGCCAAAAAAAAAACGTACGTACATTTAAAATTCCAAAAATCTGCTCAAAAAGCACTCTTGTTCGACAGAGCGAGGCGTTGAAACGCTGTTGAGCATCAGTGGCAGGATTGAGGTAGGGTGTCGTAAGGTATCGACAACAAGGATACCCCGAATCTCCAAGAAGAAATCCATTGTGTTCACCTGTTGAATATTACATGCAGCAAGTATCAACATTTTTGTTGGAGTATTTCGTTAAGCCACACGGAACAGGAGGAAGTCGTACAATGATTATAAGTCGCATCGTTTTTAAAATTGGGGGGGGGGGGGTTCCGAGGCTTGAAAAGCAAATCATATATTTAAAAAAAAAGAAATTAAACGAAAATCCTACTTCGTGAGGGGGGGAGGGGGCTAACATTTCCAACAGAGAACATCTCTGTTTAAAAAAAAAAGCGGGGACGGGGGGTTGATCCCCCCCCCCCGATGCTGCGTATCTGGTGTAGATTTTCTTCTGGAGGGCAAAGGAGGGGATAATTCCATTTGTGAAATTTTTACGTGTTGCGAAGCTGCTTACCTATGTAAATGACGTGATATGAACTTACCTTGTTCAAATTGTCGGCACAGGGCAGATTCCCTCCAAACTCGGCTGTCGTGTACGCTTCCTGGCCAGGTAGCGCAGACACATGTAAATTTATACTTTGCATCGCACATCATATAAATCAAAAATATTTATTGTGCATATATATATATATATATATATATATATATATATATATATATATATATATATATATGTTATATTTCTATTCCAGTATAACGCACATGTATTTCAAATAAGTATATGTACCTGAACATTGAGTGAGTGAAACCCTTTCTATTGACGAAATCGGCCTCATTTTCAGATGGACCAATAATTCTTATGAGAGTTCCGTCTTCACATCCCAAAACAAATGGAAACCCTAAAAAATTGTGTATCTGTATCGATCATAACTGATATTACATTGTTTAAAATGTGTGTGCTGTGGCTTTCGGTATTTAGTTGCTCCAAGAAAATGTCCTAAGTTATAAATGAATACTTTAATTCAATAAAGTCGCTTCGGACGCCGACGATGGCATTGGCCACGGCACGACAGCACCTTCCCACAGTGCACTCGGACACATTGAAGCTGTCTCCAATAAGTTTGTGGAATGCCCCGGTAGCAAAAAACCGTAAACAAACCAAAAGTTGCATAAGTGGAGGTAAGGCATTATTCCTCGCATTGTTTACAAGATTGTTATCAATTTTCTGCAATATATGCATAATTGTAGGCCTCCTAAACCTGAAACGGTCAAACAATTCCTCATCACTGTAAATTTCAAAAGGATTTGTCCTGTCTCTAATCGTTCTCTTTAATGGCCGATTTCTAAATTGTAGAAACCTTTGATATTTCCTACGTCTGCGACGTCTTTCCGCCATTTTAATTTCTTGAGTAAGAATTTAAGGTTGCTAAAGAGTTATACTTAAATATTTGAGTATTTCCTCAAAATTCTACTGCGGAAAACTCAATTTTTGCGTGGTGACGGTGACTTGAGGGTGAGGTAAAGAATTTGAAGGAAACCTCAGAGTTGAGGATGAGTATTGAGTTGAGGGGTGTTGATGACGGCGGGGCCTGAATATGTACTGACACTTTCTGTTGAAGATGTAGCTGTATGAATTGGAGATGTACTTAGTCCTAGAGTTGCACTGACACTTTCTGTTGAAGATGCAGTAGTGTAATAAAAGAAAAATGCCTATTTAACAAATCATCATAAGCGTGAGGGAATGAATCCTGTGCCATTCTGATTTGCATAATTATCCTAAATAACCAAAACACGGGATGAGTTGACATTGTTTTGAGTGACATTGTCTTCTTTATCCTGTAGCATATCAAACACATCCTAGGGCGATCTTAAGCATCAGCTCATTTAGGACAATAAGATTTAAGACCAGTAATAAATAAAATATTACATCGAGTAAGTGTATCTTAAACAGGGGCCATTGTTTTCTTTAAGAATGAAGAAACTAAATTTAATACATCATCCACTTGCCTAAATAAATTATGAGCTGTATAATTATATAAACGTAGTTGCAAATTCGATTGGCACTGGTTTGGTGATTTGCCACAACAAAATCTCTCAGTCTGTGTAGGCATATCCCTACATTTGAGACAGGTGTGCCGCCTTTGTGTTTGCTGAGAAGGCTAGGGATGAAATCCGTCTTGTGGGACCTGCTTGTCAATGATTTCAAGAGAGAGAGTGAATGTTGTTTGTTCTTTCCTCATCTCTTATTTCTTATATACCTGCCTACATCATTTATTATTAAACACATTTATCTGCAAACATTCAACCAATTTCCACCAAATATGGGAAAAAGCATTTTTGGGTGAAGGGGAGCAAAATTGTGAATTTTACGGTCCTTGTCCCCTAGCACCGGAACGGTGAGGGCAGATCCAGTAACATTTACGCAGTCTTTAAGAATCTTCTTTACTCTTGGACACTAAGAAATAAAACCGTTAACATGAATACATTTACCACGAGTCCTCTACCAAACTGTGAAATTTCATGGCCCCAGGGTCAGGGGTTGTAGTGCTAGGGCGGGGCTATCGGTCTCTGCCTTAAAAAAAGCATAAGTTCAACCACTTTTACAAAATTTCTCAGAGAAGGGATGTCAGTTTGAATATGAGAAAGGTGGCATAGTTTTGTAGGATGCCATGAAAGCTTTTTAATTTTGATATTCTGTGTGAGTAGGGGGTGTTAGTTTTACTCGAACAGCTAAGTCGAATAGTCGAAGGCTTTAATCGAACGATAGTCGATTATTTGCTGAAATTTTAATTTTTCCTCTCTTTTATATTCAATCATTATTAATTACAGACTGTTAATACAATTATATTTGATTAAACTGTCACCAATATACAACATATTTCTGAATCGTAAAGTTTTGAGAAGCAATAGATAAATATATTTAATATATTTACATATAAATATATTTCATTTAAATATTTACTGCACACTTAAACTAAAACATGTTTATCAAAACACTAGCATTTTTTCCCTTTTGTAAATTATGTTCCCATTATTGATCTATCACCTGAAGCCATTTTGACGTACAGTTATGGCTAAGTCAATTACCCGTGGCAGGATAACAACTAAAACGTACTTGTTTTTCAAGCAGAAAGCTTGCGATAATTTTAATTATATGAATTTATGCAAACAATTAATACAAACTTGAAATAATTTATAATACATAAGAAAAAAATCATTTAATTTCCCTATTGAATAATCAGCAATTAACGAGTATGTACAAAACTGAAACATTTTCTGTTTATTTATTAATGTTAAAAATGATATGGTCAACAATATCAGACGAGAGTCTGTTCCTGAAGTTGCTGGTACAGATGGTAACTTAGAAGCTAGTATTGCCAGGAAAGGGGGGCGGTATTCATTTGTAGCACACCAAAGAAGGGGATCTTCATCGGGATAAGATTTCTCTCAGAGATAAAGTTGAAATTCGCAGTCGGGAGTATTTTCGCCCTTTTCTGGAGATAATTCTGCACGGAATCCAATGCCAGGTTGGAGACTGTTTTTACACTTAAAATAAGATGAATTGAAACGAATTTTTTCATTCATTCTCGTTGTCAAATTCGTTCACGTACAGTTCCTGCAAAAAGCAAACATCTTGCAGAGCATCATGAGCTGCATTGTCTTTGTTGGGCAAAGATTCTACTAAGGACTGCTGTCAGTAGCTTCTATTTTTCCTTCGTTACTCAATTCAAACTTCCTTAACTTTGGCTCCGATTTGTGTAAGTAGATTGGTTTCTGTCATTTGCAATGAAGTTGTACGAGGTCATTTCTGATTTTTTACTTTAAAACGAAGAGACCGTATGTTACATTTAATGAAAGCTTTTTTCCGTTGATTATGTATTTTTTCAGTTCCACTGTTATATATCGACCTAATACAACACCCTTATCCATCTACTGAGATGACTCTTTTAGGCTTTGATGGGTTTTTAAAGCTCACTAGCACAGATACAGCCTCTGTTATGACAGCGTCTGCTCCAGCTATTCCTTATTCTGATGAAATCCATCATCTAAGTTTAAAGTTTCAGGAAGTGTGTCTTCTCGTCCATCACAACATTCATCTTTAAGGTTGTTTGAACTTCTCAGGTCTAATTAAAGTTGAAATTTTTATCCCGTTAAAGCATTTTAGATACCAATGTTTATTAACATGATGTGAAATTAGAAGTGATTTATGGAGCTTTGCAAAGAACCTTGTTGCACATTGAGAGGCATATAATGAAATTGTTGCATGAAAATATTTAATCTTCAATTTTCATTTAAATACGTTTTGAATTAAATTATAAATTAAAGAATTGTCCTTGCTGGCTGAGGGTCAGAGTCCCTTAATAAAGCTGTAAAAAAATTAGTGCTCCTTTGCTTACATTATCAGCAAACTCAATTTATCATTAAGTCAAATGCTGACTGACTGACACTTTTCATACCAATTGTAAGTCCATTTTTTATACACTGAATTGACGACGGATTTTTTCCGTTATATCCTGATCACGACAAGGAACACACGGCGGGTATGACCGGACTGCAAGGGACCATCATTCCTCCATGGCACTAGATCCAATCTCTGATGTTTCCGGGTCCGTGTTTGCTCTGCTCTTATTATACCCCACACGCAACTAGTTGCGAGAATTATAATGTTTTTGACCCGTCCGTCAAAGTGTCAGTCAGTCCTTTTTTTGTCAGCGCAACTTCTCATACACTGCTGAACAGAATTTCTTCAAACTTTGCAGGTATTTAGTACACGATGTGTAGATGTGCATATTACCAGGGAATTCCGATTATATTATTTTTTCCGGGAATTTCCGCACTTTTTAACTTGGGCATTTGGCCATGCCTTAAATATTGAGATGACTATCATAACAGCGCAACTCCTCATAAACCGCTTTACAGATTTTCGTCAAACTTTGGAGATATTTAGATTTGTCCTCATGTCCCCCAGCAAAAACTCCCTCCAGGAATCACCAATAGTAGTCTGTAAGGAACTTAACAAATCCAAACCCATTCTGGCCCACCATCTGTTGCCATTGAACCCCCAAAGTGAACGCATATGATGTCATGAGTCTGAGAACCAGGGTGAATTGAACTGGTTTGAAGTCTTCATCACAACATTTGCATCTGAAACTTGCAAAGCCATTCTTACATTGTTCGGAGATAGCATGAGTAAGTATGGTGTTTCCTGATAAATTTAATACTGTTGATGAAAAACAATTCATTGAATGAGAAAAAATTGCTGTTACGAAAGAAGCAAGATCATTTACGCTGATAATGCGACATCCATCAGGTTTTGGTACTTATTTCGCATAATATCCTTATTTCTCTGTAAAATGCAAAGTGGACGTGGTTTTGCCACAAGTCTTTTAACAATGATTCTTCATTGTTTTCCAGGGGAAGAAGGGAACTTGAAAAAAAATTGTATGGCGAAAATTTCTTGGGAATCATTACTGTCATTTGTACATGTATAACCTTATTCTACACATCACCTTTCCGTTTCATCTTTAGGTAAACAGTCAAGGTCCCTCCAGTAGCTCCATCGATTTTTTTTATTGTCCTTTGTTCAGTAGTTTACCCATATCTCCGCTTAATTATTTCGTGAATATCAAAGAAATTACTTCAATCATAATCAAAGTACTGAGAAGCGGATAGCATGCTTTCATCAATTATCGATTATGTACTGTGTACAATAAAAAAATACATTGAATCATGATATTAAAGTAGGCATGCATATCTTTTTCCAGTGTCATCAGCGAAGAAGCAGACACACTGAATTTTGTAGTACTTAACTAAATGCTATACCCAATAACATCCCAGACTCATGTCACAAATGTCAATGTGAGATTTTCCGTTTGTAAGACAGGAAGTTCAATTCAAAAAATTCTTCCTAACTCTCTCCATTGGTGGCGTCCAAATGTGCTCAGAATGAAAAAAAATTATGCTGATGTTGCAAATTCAATTGACTTTCATGCTCTATTGATTCTGAAGTTTGGTAACTGTAAAGGCTACTATAATAAAATAAAATGATTATTCAAATTCTTTAGATTAATTGATTTGTAGTACTGTATATAGATCTTTAGCTGGCTATTCTGAGAAAAACAGATGGACGAGCAGATATTTAATTAATTTCAGAGAGCTTCAGTTTCGTAGGCTCACTGCAGGTCAGCAGGTGTGACCTGTCATTGGTGGATTGCTTACTTCCTTTAGGCACCAGAACTTTGAAGGATCCGTTTTTAGCTCACCTGAGCCGAAGGCTCAAGTGAGCTTTTCTGATCACATTTTGTCCGTCGTCCGTCCTTCTGTCTGTCCGTCTGTAAACTTTTCACATTTTCGACTTCTTCTCAAGAACCACTGGGCCAATTTTGACCAAACTTAGTACAAAGCATCCTTGGGTGAAGGGGAATATAAATTGTAAAAATGAAGGGACATATCCCCTCGCAAAGGGAGATAATCACGATAAGACAAAAATAGGGTTGGGTCATTAAAAAATCTTCTCAAGAACCACTGAGCCGGAAAAGCTTAAACTTTTCTGGAAACATCCTGGGGTAGTTTAAATTCAAGTTTGTTCAGATCATGACCCCCGGGGGAAGGGCGGAGCCACAATAGGGAATCAAAGTTTTACATAGAATTATATAGGAAAAAACTTTTAAAATCTTCTTCACAGGAACTACTGGGCCATAAAAGCTGAAACTTGTGTGGAAGGATCCTGGGGTAGTGTAGATTCTAAATTGTTCAAATCATGACCCCCAGGGGAAGGACGGGGCCACAATAGGGAATCAAAGTTTTATATAAAAATATAAAGGACAAATATTTGAAAATTTTCTTCTCAAGAACCACTGGGCCAGAAAAGCTGAAACTTATGTGGAAGCATCCTGGTATAGTGTAAATTCTAAATTGTTCACAAAATGACCCCCGGGGGAAGAACGGGACCCCAATGGGGTATCAAAGTTTAACATAGAAATATATAGGAAAAATCTTTGAAAATCTTCTTCTCAAGAACCACTGGGCCAGAAAAGCTGAAACTTATGTGGAAGGATGCTGGTATAGTGTAGAATCTAATTTGTTCACATCATGACACTCGGGGGAAGGGCGGGGCCACAATGGGGAATCAAAGTTTTATATAAAAATATAAAGGACAAATATTTGAAAATTTTCTTCTCAAGAACCACTGGGCCAGAAAAGCTGAAACTTATGTGGAAGCATCCTGGTATAGTGTAAATTCTAAATTGTTCACAAAATGACCCCCGGGGGAAGGACGGGACCCCAATGGGGTATCAAAGTTTAACATAGAAATATATAGGAAAAATCTTTGAAAATCTTCTTCTCAAGAACCACTGGGCCAGAAAAGCTGAAACTTATGTGGAAGGATGCTGGTATAGTGTAGAATCTAATTTGTTCACATCATGACACTCGGGGGAAGGGCGGGGCCACAATGGGGAATCAAAGTTTTATATAGAAATATATAGGAAAAATCTTTTAAATCTTCTTCTCAAGAACCACTGGGCCAGAAAAGCTGATGTTTATCTGGAAGCATTCTGAGTATAATGTAGATTCTAAAGTGTTCAAATAATGACCCCCGGGGGAAGGGCGGGGCCACAATGAGGAATCAAAGATTTACATAGAAATATAGAGGAAAAAATCTTTGAAAATCTTTTTCTCAGGAACCACTGGGCCAAAAAAGCTGAAACATATGTGCCCTGGAAGGATAATTGGATAGTGTAGATTTCAAACTGTCTAAATAATGATCAGTGGGGTAGGGTGGGGATGCATTATGTATTACAAGGGGGAAATTGTTAATGAACAGAATGGTCAAAGCTTCTCAGGTGAGCGATGTGGCCCATGGGCCTCTTGTCTTTTGATTATTACCTTTTTTAAGCGGTTAGCTTTGCTAAGCGCTTTATGGCATGTGTCCGATTTTTATCAAACCCGGAAACTTCCATAAGGCGCTACCTATCGACAACGAAAACTTCAACAAAGCCTCTACCTAGTATAGCAAATGTTGAATAAAATCAAGAGTATCAAAACAACATAATCTTTCGGTTTTTTATTTTTTTTTTCTTATTTTGTTTGTCAATGAAATAAATCTATAATTGTTGTATTTAAAAAAGTTTATATATGCATTTGGTGTCGAGATTAAATTTCCGTGACATCAGCTGATGGAGAGCGGGCCCTGTTACAAAATTCGAAGTCAGTATGACGTTTAGCAGATAACATTATCAACGCTTTAGAATAAAACTTTAGGAAGAAATGTATAGCGAAAAAATATATTTGAACCCAACGCTACACGAGAATCAGTAGGCATTCCCGATTAATGTTTAAAATCTAAGCCTGAATCGGACAGGTGGTCAAAATGGCGTTGGACACCTTGTGTATTTATATATAGAGGCCCATTAGAGGGAGTAGAATGTTTCGATATTTGGCTAATTTAGAGACTAACTGAAAAACATTCAGGTGCCTGTGATTAATTATAAGGCACCCCTCATGAATAATAAATATTTTACCGAATTATGCCACAAGGCACAGGGAGGACGGGTTAATTACTGGCTAAAGGGGTTTAAGGTTATAACTGACTGCAAAACATTGAAGAATCTCTTGATCGAGTTTCATTTTCAAAAACATTAAGGCATCCCTTTAATTAACTTAGGTAATACTAGTACACAAAGAAACCTTCATATAAAAATACTGAATACCTCTGTAAGTTGTACAGTTATGGATTACTTCCATAATGAAACGTTTGTTTTCTTCTCCTTTTTTTCTCAATTGAAATTATTTAAAAGATGGTAAAAGCTTTGTTTCCAGGGAAAAATTGATTTTCAAAAAGTGAGAATAGGTAGAATGACCCCCCCCCCCCCCCCCTGCTGACTTGCAGTGAGCTTACGAAACTGAAGTTCTCTGAAATTACCGTGATTAATTCTCTCCTCGTAAATCTGTTTTTCTCAGACTATCTATTTAAAAAGACCTATGTAAAATACTCCAAATCAATTGATCTAAAGAATTTGAATTTTCATTTTATTTTCTTTTTGAGTTGTTTAAATGAAAAATTAACAATTTTAATTGTTAAATTTCATCACATTATTAATGGATCTTTACATGAAATAAGTCCAAGTTGGGACCCTTATGGGGCTGTCGTGGGATTGCTCTAGATAAAAGACCCATCAGTCCTTGTTCACTTGTCCACTCATGTCGGAAAAAGGTTCATCAATTTTCATTTTACACAGTCAAAACACTTATTGATAGATTATGAAATGGGCGTGTACAATTAGACATAGACGTCAGTGGCAAAAAGCACAAAAAACCCAATTTATTTCAGTTCCCAAATACCCCTACTTAATGGACATGTATAAGAAAATTAGGAGGACTCTAAAAAATTTTCAATAGTATAGCTTTTCTTCAGTGACGGCCATTAAATTGGGGTAGGGGGGGGGGGGGTACTGAAATGAGGACAAAATAAACTTTCGTCTCTTACAAAAAGGCATCTTTCTTTCAATATTTACATTACTGCAAGAAATAGATCCGTTCACTTTCACGATTTTGCCGTATTATCTGATGTAAGTTCTTGAAAAATTATAATTATACGGGATATAACTATGTTCCAAGTAAGTGAGGACATCTTTTACTTTGTCAAATCAGTTATTTAATGGTTGAATGCTTTTTATTCCATTACCGAAAGTTGATTTTTCATCCCTCTCAACAGATAACATTTAAATAAAACAATCCCCCTTCCCACCATTTAATCAAAGTTTGCTAGTCCGCCATGTACAACATACATGTACACAGTCCGATTTCTACCATGCATTAGGTTTATCAAAAGTCTTTATCTGAGCGAACTAAATATTCGTGGGCATTTTTAATTACCTGTTGTTCGGATACTGAGGTCTAATTTTCTCTAACTTGGCGTATTTAATGTAACTCCTGGACTTACGATGAATAAACTGTAAGGCTAGCGTAAACCAATCGCGTCGAGGCTTTCAAATTTAGATTCGGGACGTGCCGAAGTTTTCAAGACATTATAGTTTCTAGCGCGTCGTGTAGTGAATGCTAAATATACTGCGATCTTATTTATGCTATTGAAACACAAGAGCCTAATGACACTGTGTAGAGACGGACTAGGGTTAAGTGCCTTACCCTAGTCCAAGATGGCGACAAGAACCTACGTATCGATCATTTTGCACTTAGTTTCTCTGTTATACAGACTTGTATTATAAATTTTGTTGTAAAAATTGAATTATTTCGTACAAAAGAACAGAACTATCGCAAAAAGGCGACATGACATTGGCTTATTATAGCCAGATTGCGAATACAAAATTTGAGCATGATTAGAGTAAATTTTTGATTAGGGTGAAGATATTCTTAATTGTTTTGGTGACTAGGGTAAAGTACGTGTAAAATATCAGTCCATTACACAATTACAAAATAGGAGCAGAGAAAACATGGACTTACAAAATATTGGAGATAGGATCAGGTACCATGGAGGAGTGAGCATCCCCTGCCAACCGGTCACACTCGCCGTTTGCTCCTTTTTATGATCGGGAATTGACGGAAAAATCCGTCGTCAATTCAGTGTATAAATGACAAGATCATTATATCATATACCTAAGAGTGTATCAGCCCTGATACAGGCGTTTTGGACTAGGCGAGACAGCGCCCTGGAAGTAGGGCTGTCTCGCCCTCAGGGCTGAGATATCTCTGTCTCGGCCCGTCGTCAAGGGGCTGTCTCGCCCTCAAATTTAAAATCTTTATTTCTGTTCTATTTGGGTGAATTAAGAGTAAAATTCATATTTGAGTAATACAGAGAAACATTATATATATCGATAAATTTAACCAAAATCTTTAAAAAATATGTATTTATATGAGATTTTTGAGAAAATTGTTCTTAAAAAGTGCGCCAAATGATAGCACTTGTGACGTAGGAGAGGTAACTCTTGTTTACTTCTAAGACAGCAACAAGTTTTCATGTAAATGTGCCATTTTTGATTTGATATATTTTAAAAAAAAAAAAACCAAAAAAAAAAACCAAAAAAAAAAAAAAAAAAACCAAACAGTTACTACATTGTATAAATTTTGTAACGATTCGTTGAAAAAGTTGTAACCCCGGTATGATCTAAAGTGAAAGTAGAATATTTTTTTAACGTTTTTTTTTTTTTTACCTTTTTAAATCTTTGTTATGTATAATGTGCTTCGAAATGAAATATTTCAAAACACCAAGTCTATTCTTTTTAATGACTAGACCAAGTAAATCTTTCTCTGTATATGATTATTCGCCGTCAAGCAACATCTCCAAACACATCAAAATAAGGAAAGATAACTTTTATTAATTTATATAAACTTCTTCAATGAAAAATATCTAAATGTTTGTTCTTTTCTTTGTATTTAGATATATGATATAAACAACATCACATTGCTGTTTGATCTCGGCCCTGGTATCAACCCGAGCGGTTGGTATCGGCCTTAGAATTTACAAAATGATGACTTCAAACGACATAACGCCGGAACCGGGGGGGGGGGGGGTGTTCCAATTATATACTTAGTATAGACATTGAACATTGTTTCGTAGGTTTAGTCCCCCCCCCACTTTCCACAGACACGTCACATAATAGGTTAAAATGTGAAAGTGCTGGTGTTTGAAAAAAAAAATTGGTACTAAAGTTCGAACCTAACCACTCCCCCAACCCCAAGGATTATTTACATTTACTGTTAAATAATCTTTTTTCAAATAGAGATACATACGTTACGCGATTAATTGTTTGATCACATTTAAATGGAACATGGTACATGTACATCGTAACTGTTTTAATTAGAAATATTTACAACAGACAGACAAAGCAAATTTGTAATACTTATGCCATTTTTGTTTTATATATTTCATTATAAATATAAATAAAAATCTATATTTCTAAAACTTTTCCATGTCAGTAAACATGAAAATGACAAATTATTCATAAATTATAAATTTTGAGAGCGAACAGTGTCCGACCCCGGTATAACACCCCTTCAGTTAATATGAAAATGACAAATTATACACAAATTTCAGAACAGACGGTTTCCGCCCACGATATAACACTCCTTCAGTTAACATGAGAATTACAAATTATACATAAACTTCAGAGTGGACAGTTTCCGCCCCAATATAACACTCCATCAGTTAACATGAGAATGACAAATTATACATAAACTTCAGAGCGTACAGTCCCCCCCCCCCCCGATATAACACTCCTTCAGTTAACATGAGAATGACAAATTATACATAAACTTCAGAGTGGATAGTTTCCGCCCCAATATAACACTCCTTCAGTTAACATGAGAATGCAAAATTATACATTAACTTCAGAGTGGACAGTTTCCGCCCCAATATCACACTCCTTCAGTTAACATGAGAATGACAAATTATACATAAACTTCAGAGCGAACAGTTTCCGCCCCAATATAACACTCCTTCAGTTAACATGAGAATGACAAATTATACATAAACTTCAGAGTGGACAGTTTCCGCCCCAATATAACACTCCTTCAGTTAACATGAGAATGACAAATTATACATAAACTTCAGAGCGAACAGTTTCCGCCCCAATATAACACTCCTTCAGTTAACATGAGAATGACAAATTATACATAAACTTCAGAGCGAACAGTTTCCGCCCCAATATAACACTCCTTCAGTTAACATGAGAATGACAAATTATACATAAACTTCAGAGTGGACAGTTTCCGCCCCAATATAACACTCCTTCAGTTAACATGAGAATGACAAATTATACATAAACTTCAGAGCGAACAGTTTCCGCCCTGATATTACACTCCTTCAGTTTACAGGACATCTTCGCTAGCCAAGGGTTTATGATACGTTACTCTACTCATAAACCCTTGGCATATGTTGAAGTCAAAAGACGGGATTGTTTTCCGTCACTTGATTTCGAATCTATCAGGTACGTACAGATTGCGTCATCGCCAGAAATAAAGACACGTGTTAAAAAAAATTTTAAATCAAAGTTTTTTCAAGAATAATTAAGAAGCAATAATTGAGTTATGTTTATTATGACCTAAAAGAAAATAGTTAAAATGAAGGAATGGCGTTTTCAATGTATATAGTAGATGTTATAAATGAAATAATCATAAACTGTTGGTATTTATTTACCGGAGGTATAGGGGGATCTTCATCTCCGACGAAATCAAAGACACATATCTTCCTGAGCGTTAGGTTCTAGAAAAAAAAACAAGAATTATGAAAACAGATTTTTGTAATAAAAATATGACAATTTACTCGAAAATTATAACAAGAAATAATATATACCTGTTTTAGAGTTCAGTATTTCTTGAAGAAACCAGGCTGTGTTATTTTCTACAAAATTATCATTTCTTTAAGACTTACAATGTAAAAATTCAATAATAATAATAATTATTATACTAATACAATTCAAAGGATTCAATGGTGTTTGTTAACATTATATAAATACTGTTTTCGTCATAATTTTCAAAAAAAGGACTGCCACCATTCCTTGTCTTCCTCTTTAGCAAAAAACCTGAAGCTAGCCCTTACGTCCCCCTCCAACCTATCTATGTTGCTCGAGATCTCTGTGAATTCACCTTCAACGATATCCGGTTGGTTAGGAACTGTTGTTTTTAGAAGGTAATCTCCAGTATCATTCCAAGTCTGAAAAAAATTAAATGCGTTTTAGTATTTTGATAAGATCTCAATAATAGTATCTGTATTTTTTTTTATTTCTTTTATGTTTTGTCTGTGTTTTTTTTTAAACATAAAATAGGATTAATAGAAAACCTGAATGATGCGTCAAATATGATTACTCAATATATATATAATTTTCAGCTCCCAAGAGCTGGAGGCGCAAGTGATTTTTTTCAAATACAATTTTTTTTGTCGTAGTTTTTGTAAAATTTTCATATTTTCATCTTCTTTTCAAGAACAGGGGTCCTATTTCAACAACCTTGTCGAAAGTTTACTTGGATAATGGGAATTCAAAAAATATCAGAGGAAGTGCAACCACTTCATTAAGGGGATATTTCTGTGAATAAAAAAAATCATGTATCTTTTAAAATCAATATCTTAAGTACCACTGGGCTATGAAAGAGGAAACGTTTTAATACTGAACTGATTTCTGCTTTTTCTATGCAAATGAAATGCAAAGTTTGAAATAATGTGTGCTGAAATTGCTAACCATTCCAAATATAAACTATGGCTTTGGAGACTCTTAGCCTACGAGTGTTCTCTCCTATCACCACGTGAGGCATTTGAGTACAAGTGGAATTGTTCCTCAAATATTCATGGAGGGACTGGGAAGAATATCCCTAATGACAATCTCTTTGAAATATGCGTATATGTTATAAAGAAGAAGCTGAGACAGCAGGGTGCAAATTTAACTTATGAAAGTGCTAAGAAGATTGCCTCGTGTGTGCAAATGTAGGAAAAAATAAAGTCCAGTGTTCAGAAACAGCTTGGCATGAAAACCTCAGGTCAATCCAAACCTACTGTGGATAAGAAAAAAGATCTTCAACTGATCATTATGGAACTTAAAGCTAATGACATTTTCAGTTACATTCCTGGGAGGGAATTCAGTGCTTTTAAATTTTTTGCAAGTACTGATGATAAATAAAAATTCAGCTTCTTTAGTGGTGAACAGTCTCCTCTTCTGTTGTGGTGCTGGCAGGGATCCCACAGGCTAATAAAAGTATTTTCTTTATTTTTGTTTTGAAATAATAGGCTTATGTAATAATAAAGAGACATAGTTCATTTAGAACCATACCAGTGGAAGTGTGTTTTTCTTTGTCGATATCATCCACCTCCTGGATAATGGGACCATCATGTCCATCAATTTCCCTGACCTAAGGAAAGAAAATACACCATAATACACAGCATAAAATGTACCTAAAAGCAAATCTTTCAAAAATGTCAAAGATATTTGTATTATGAATTTTTTACATTAAGCATTGAAAACAAACCTCTTCGTCCATATTTCTCATACTACTCTCTATTTCTCAGGCAACCTTTACAGCATCAGTTTTTTCTAGGTCAGCATGTAATAGGCATCCTGAGTCGAGGGGCAGTGGTTCATTTGTTGGGCCAGAATGTAACGGGCCAGTGGGTACTTAGATCTAACCTATAAAGAGAAACTATCTATCTATCTATTTATCCATCTACCTATCTTATCTATGTATCTATCTATCACTTACTTACTGAGGTAGCTGTGGCCTTCCTCAGTTGAGTTGCCGAAATGGACTTGCTTTGGTCTGCAGCCTTCCAGATTGATTTTATGGCTTTGTTTATTGACGATGGATTCAAAGCAGAGAGAGACTGGCCGTCTTTGAGGGGTATGTAAGAAAAACCACAGACCTCTCCTCCTTCAGCTCACTGGTGAACCCTGGTAACCTTGGTCTGATTTTGGTCAAGTATGAATTTCCACAATTCCTCTGAAAAAACAAGGGTGATGGGGGCTATATAGCCAGTTTTGTGATGTGTAATCTTAAAAAAATAATGTTTAAAGATCCTGATTATTTTTAGTAGAAATAACACTTAAAAATCCCCACTCCCTAACGTACCATTCAGTAAAAAAGAAAATGAAGAACGAAAAAACTCACAACTGCCACATGGTTATTGTCTTTCTTCTCTGCATTTTTAATATGTCTGACTTTTAAGTTGATTAGGGCGCCACCCTCTGCCCATTAATAATTAGGAAGTTCAACATAAGAAAATTTCTGGCCAGCAGAAAACTTTCCTCTTGCAACTCCCCTTCACCCAAATCCACCTCCATGTCTTCAAATATCTCAACAGCTTTAGTGGATATCTTCGACCTTTGAAACTCTGCTATTTCCTCCGGTTCTATTCTCTGTGCTGTAATTTTTAATATCCACATATATATTTCGACGCAAATATATTTAGGGAGAAAAATATATCATTAAAAAAATTTTACTGTAATTATTAAAAAATGAAAAAATACCACCATCTTCCGCTCTTTTTTCCACTCTCCTCTTTTGTATGTCTATTTGGAGGGCCCTTGCCCAACGCTTAAACTTTTCTGTCAGGGCCGTGGCTTCGGTTCCCTCCGACTCCCCGGTGTCCACCAGAAAGTCTACAAAATCCTTTAGCGATCCCAAAGAAATAACATTGACAGCAAATTCACAATCAACAACTTTTTGAAATGTTTTATGGACTTGTTTTCTGTAGAGGTTAATAAAATTTTACCAATATAAGCCCTAACAGTCCCAGGTGCATGTTGCTCAGCAATCTTCTCCCCCCTGTTTTCTCCAAGCTCATTTGCCATCCCTTGAAATTCCTCAGTAATTTCTCTAAAATAATTTATTAATACATTCCATATTTTGTATAAGGAAGATTTATATATTTTAAGCTTAGATAATTCTAAAAATAAACTTACCCTTCCTCCATTCTCCCCTACTAAAGGACCCTCCCTCTTCTTCCATTACAGCTTCAGCTGGTTCCTCACTAAAAAAATTTAATATTAATTTTATACTTTAGTTTTCTTGAAATAAACAGTTTTTTTTATTTATAAACATTAAAATTAGAAAAAACTCACATCAATTCTGCTCCTTTTGCAGACATCACCAGCTGGTGTAAGTCATCCCCTCTTTTTTTCTGGTGGAAGACCACCATGTGGGTATCCAACCTTTTCACAATGGCATTACACCCTCTGATTGGGCAGTGTTTCAATCTTTATAGACAGAAAAATATTATTCGGAAATGCAGAAAGTTTAACATCTAAACATCAATGTTAGTATATGGATTTGCCATTTAAATCAGGATGATTTGCTTACTTGCTGTTGGAGCCTTTTACTCTGGCCTTAGCTGCCTGCTTGGTGTAACCGTGAGCTATGGTGAGGTGTCTGGGTAAATGTACCACCTCTATGTTGCAGTCAGGGCATTCCTTTCTCTTCCTTTTTCCTGATAACTGTTTTCTTGGGCCCTTCCTTGGTCTTTTAGTTTGTACTTTCTTCTTCTTTTCTATAGAAAGTAATATGCTTGTAACATACTAATACTTATACTGAAAACAAAATAAACACAACAGAAATATTTACTTACCCGTAGTCGGGCGAGGCTGGTCAACAGGATCAGGGATCGGCTCAGGACTGATCATTGATGTTGATGGCTAGAAAGCAACAATATATATTTTGTAAATCGATTTATGCTTCCATTGTCATTTAACCCCAAGAATACTACATCTGGCTCTTAGTGAGTAATAGTTAATTCAGATGTTTACAGTTTATAAATTATAAACCTGCTCTGTTGTTTTGATTACCTCATCGCAGGAAACCTGAGAAATGTTCAAGCTTTTGACATTAGCAATCTGGCATAACTCATCCTTCTAAATCACCCTCCTCCTCCTCTTCTTCCTCTTCCGGAACATAATCCGGATCATCCTCTTTTTCTACTTCATCCATAGCTTGTCTGAAGTCTTCATCTTCTTCCTCTTCCAGAGTCGGGTGATGGTTAACAGGATCAGGGATCGGGTCTGGACTGATCATTGTCGAAGTTTTAGGCTAGAAAGCAACAATAGATATTTTGTAAATCGAATTATGCTTCCAGTGTCATTAAACCCCCAAAATACGACAACTGGTTTGTTGTAAGAAATAGGTCACTCAGATGTTTACAGTTAATAAATTACAAACCTTTTCTGATGTTTTGGCTGCTGCATCGCAGCGAACTAGCGAAATTGTCAACCTTTTGATCTTTGCATTCTTATACATGTCCTCCTCTAATTCACCTCTCTTCTCCTCTTCCTCTTCATCTCCTTTTTCATTTTCCTCCATTGCTTTCTGTATCAACGGGATAAAGAATTTTTTGTTTGTTTGTTAATTTAATTTCTTTAAGTTTTTATGTATAGAAAACTTGTAATTACCCTTTTCTTGATGCTTATTTTCCTCTTAGGCTTGTAATTGTCTGCATGAGGAAAGTGTCCAGTTAACTTCCTCATGCGAATCCTCATAAGTTGTGGATTATGAGGGTTGACCTCAAACCTCTCGCTTGTTGGTAACTAAATAAAAATTCACATGGTTCGGTCTTTATAAAAGAGATATATTAAAATCGAACCGTATCAGAACGAAGAATAATGTAAGCATATGTTACCTGGAAGTCAGGATTGAACGGTACTTTTAGAAAAAAAGTATCCAATTCCTTCTGGGTCAGATCTGCCTCTGTTGTAATCACCTCCTATATAGAATGCATCATTGCATTAACTGTCTGTATATTGAATACGTCTCACATAGTGCTTTGCAAACTATCATAGTTTTTAATTAACATTTGACTTATATTATTCCATAAAAAATACTTTTAAAAAATATGTAACCTACATCTTCTCCATCTCCTCCATCTCCTTTACAACTTCTTGTTGTTGCCATAATGTACTTCTTTAGCTGTTTCTGTAAGGATTAATCTGTTTTAATTGATTGGTGCATTCTCATTCTTATGTTCATTTTTCTATTGTTAAATTTATAATCTTAATCATATTTAGATCTTGTGTAAAATTGAGTAAACTCAGAGGAGAAGATAGTGTACAATTCATATTTTAAAAAACCCGTTTATCTACATATATAGCTAGCGCATGCGCACTGGATAGTGTCCTTACACTACAAAAAAATTATGTCTAATCCTGTGTCTATGGCTTCTGACAGTTTGACTTATATAGGAGCAGAAATAAAGATACCATTGACATTTAAATAATCCTTATTATCTGTATATAACTTGCGCATGCGCAATGACAGTTGCACTATAATCATAGAAAACATATCTCCTTATCTATGTGCATCACTTCTGTAAGTTTGGCTTAAATTGGAGCACAAATAAAGACACTGTGGACATTTAAAAAATCCCTATTATATGTATATAACTGGCGCATGCGCAATGACAGGTGCACTTTAATCATGGAAAACATATATCCTTATCTATGTGCATCACTCCTATAAGTTTGGCTTAAATTGGAGCACAAATAAAGACACTGTGGACAGTTAAAAAATCCCTATTATATGTTTATAGCTGGCGCATGCGCAATGACAGGTGCACTTTAATTATAGAAAACATATCTCCTTATCTATGTGCATCACTCCTATAAGTTTGGCTTAAATTGGAGCACAAATAAAGACACTGTGGACAGTTAAAAAATCCCTATAATATGTACATAACTGGCGCATGCGCAATGACAGGTGCACTTTAATCATAGAAAACATAACTACATATCTATGTGCATCACTCCTGAAAGTTTGACTTAAATTGGATCACAAATAAAGATACCATAGCCAGTTAAATTCTTCCTATATTCTTTTCAAAAATGGCGCATGCGCACAATATGCCATTATTTTTTTCATATAATCAACTACGCATTACTTATATCTTTAAGCATATCAAGTTTCATGGTCATTCTGTTAAAAATGACAAAGTTACAGACGTTTAAATTTTGTCCAATCACAACTTTTCTAACATTTGTTATCACATATTACACATGGCACAATGTGACTTTCAACATGGAAACATACAGATTTTAGGTTTAAACTACATGAAATACTTATCAAAACTATAATTTTATAATGTCTGGGAATCTTATCTTCACAGATATACATAAATTTTCACCAACATTTATGTTAATATCATGTTATAATACAATTTTTGATGCTGTCTGCTAGGCAGCGTCTACCTTTTGAATTCAAAGGAAGCAAAAGGAGGTACCAGAAAGACAAAAGGAAATAAGTAAATATGATCAATCCGGAAAAATTTAAAAAAAAATTTTAAAATTTTTTTATTGATTGGATAGGGTTAATATAAGGTTTCTTAACAAGATGATGTGTGCAGAACGAAAATTTATGATAGGGTATGGCTACAAAGAGCATGCGCAGATCAATCATATTTATGTTACATTTTACACTTTCTAACCCCAGGGTTAGGAAGTGTAAAATGTAACTTAATTGCATATTATACCCTAATAACCTTTTATGATGATGTCATCGCATTGAAAACTTAAGGTAGGGGATGAAGGTCAAGTTTGAGGTTCAAGGTCAAATTTTTAGGTGAAAAATCATGTCGCGACTTAACAAGGGCCAATTAAGTGATTTTGACATGTCGCGACTCCTGATTGGTCCTTTTTTTTTGTTGATGATGCATCAACCTAAAATTTTTTGCTTTATAATTGTACGGTTTACCTAGATGAAGGAAAAACAGTTTTATTTCCACTGAAATTCCCTGTATTTTCACGAAATACAAGAAAATGTATATTCATAACCCTGGGGTTAGAAAGTGTAAAATGTAACATAAACATTTTGTGAACCTTATGCACTGATATAATTGCAACAAAGTAGAATATGTGTAAAATTAACAAAATTTAGCATGATTCTAACTGACCACAAAACTCGGTTAGTCGAAAAATCATGTTGCGACTAAACAAGAGCCACTTAAGTGATTTCTACATGTCACGACTCTGATTGGTCCTCATCTTTGTCGATTACTCAACAACCTTAAATTTTTTGCTTTATAATTGTACGGTTTACCTAGATGAAGGAAAAACAGTCTTATTTCCACTTAAATTCCCTGTTTTTTCACGAAATACAAGAAAAATGTATATTTATAACCCTGGGGTTAGAAAGTGTAAAATGTAACATAAACATTTTGTGAACCTTATGCACTGATATAATTGCAACAAAGTAGAATATGTGTTGAATTTACAAAATTTAACATGATTCTAAATGACCACAAAACTCGGTTAGTCGAAAAATTATGTTGCGACTAAACAAGAGCCACTTAAGTGATTTCGACATGTCGCGACTCCTGATTGGTCCTCATTTTTGTCGATTGCGTATCAGTCTGAAATGTTTTGCTTTATAATAGCAAGGTTTTCTTGGCTGAAGGAAATTAAATCTTATTTGTACTTTAATTCCTTGTATATCTAAGAAATAGAAGGAAAATGTATTCTCATTGGGACTTAGAAATTTTCACCTTAAATGCCACTTACCTCTGAGCAGAGGTTATTTTGAATTAAGCTGTCAAATATTTATTCTATTTTCAGGTTATTAATATTAATTAAAAGTAGATTTTCCTCTAATACCAAATATAAATTAAATAACAAACAAATATTAGATAAAAAGGGAAATGTAAAATCTGACTCGGGGGTTTGAAAGTGTAAAATGTAACATAAATCAATTTTTGAACTTAATGTCCTTATTAATAAAAATAATAGAAAATGCATTGATTAATCAAAATATAACATATTTAT
>NW_026935084.1:0-6385 GCF_032062105.1 Saccostrea cuccullata | reverse complement strand
GCCAATCAGAATCTTCCGGGCTATCTAGGCTGCTTATACTACTATCAAATAATTTCAAGAGATAGTAGATCTACCTAAAATGAATATTTAAAAAAAATGTGTGTTGTTTATCTAGATTGTAAATTACTGCCACACAAAAAGATCATTAAAAAATAGGTATTCTTATTTGAAAAAAATAATAAAATTCATGTTTTATTATTATTTTAAAAATTTATTATTTGAAAAAAAACTCATGCTCTTTCATTTTAAAAAATATAATATATATATATATATATATATAAAAATTTATGTTATAGAAACATTTCTTTAGAAAATTTTAAAAAGCGACCTGATGTCTTGACTTTGACACACACGTTTCTCTCAACCTCTATTAAAAAAGAATCTTTTCTTGACAAACAAACGTTTCTCTCTACCACTGTATTGAAAAGATAATCTTTTCTTTGACACAAACGTTCCTCTCTACCGCTGTATTAAAATGATAATCTTTTCTGGACACACAAACGTTTCTCTCTACCACTGTATTAAAAAGATAATCTTTTCTTTGACACAATCGTTTCTCTCTACCACTGTATTAAAATGATAATCTTTTCTGAACACACAAACGTTTCTCTTTACCCCTTGTATAGAAGGCATCTTTTCTAAAGAGTTGGTTGGCCCTTAAAAAGGCCGTTGGGGTGATTTTTTTAATATAAGGGTTTACTCCCTTAGCAGCTGTTGGACTATGCTGCCCACATCCCGCAGGGAAAACTCCTCCCTCTCCGACAAGGGCTGTCTGACAGGCTCAGTGTTCCTACAAAGAGGACAGGGCTGGTTGAGGTCGATAAATCTCGTCGCGAACAGGTAACAGGCCACCCTCTGCAGGCACCGACCGCATAACAATTTATTCTCTTAGTCCTCGGTGAAACACAAGGAACAATAAATATTCTCCACGCTTAACAGGACTCCCCAGGGAGGGACACAACCCTGGTGTCTGGCCTGGCTCTGCTCTGGTATAGGTGTTGGAGGCCTGGCTGGTCTCTGGGGGATTCATGGGAATTTGGATTTCTCGCCGCTGCTGCCGCTGGTGGTGGGAGTGGGGGGCTAGAAGGAGACTGTCGGTAAGGGTGTGCTAGGCGAGAACTTGTTCTTGTTTTCTCATTCATCCTAAATTGACTCGTATTAATTCTGGCCAGGATCCTCCCCGTTACGATTCTCCGGACAATAATGTAAGATTCTATCTGTATCCCCGGGATGGTAAATAAATCCTCGTCTTTCTCAGTCAGTTTGATTTGTATACAGCGATACTAGCGAATGATGCTGAGCTCTGACGAGCGTTTATATTAATGCACACATGACGGACCGACAAGAGAGCACCTCTGAGGCCGATGCCAAAAAATCATAGCGAACCCCATTTGTTTGTTTTGTGCTTTGGGACCTATACATTTTCATGGAATATTTATTAGGTATTTGTCCTAGGAATAAATCATAATACGGGTTGAAGGTCTAACTGGTAAAGACAAAGTCTCTTGCTTCTTTTCCTTCTAGAATGGAAACATGACATGAACTGAAGGAGGAGTCGCGTTTTAAATGCATTTCCCAGAAATATTTATTTTTAGTAATCAAAATCAAAAACCATTACACAGATTTATATATCTTAATGCAGTATACTTATATGCCAAGTTATTTTGAAATCAGACCAAAACTGTAGAAGGAGTAAGGTTTGGAAAATTCCCGTAGAAATTTCTATTTTTTGTAACCACAGCAACACCGTTCATCAAAATCAAAAACCGTTACAAAGAATTATGTATCTTAGTATAGTCTACTTGTGTGCAAAGTTATATTAAAATAAGACCAAAACTGAAGGAGGAGTAGCATTTTGAAAAATGGTTCACAGACAGACGGACGGACGACGGACGCATTACTATCGCATAAGCTCTTCTGGTCTCTGACCAGTAGAGTTAAAAACAGGGTTCTCCTCAGAATTTAGAAAAGAAAACTGATGTTGACTTGATACACGTTTTTTTTTTTGGACTGTATAAAAGCATCTTTTCTAAAGAGTTGGGTGGCTCTTAAAAGTGCCGTTTGATTTTTTTAAAACTGTTAAAGTAGCAAAGAGGGACCTAGGTCTGGAAGTTCTGAAGTGAAGGAGAACCAGGAAGTTAGGTCTGGAAGTTCCTCTTCTTCTGAAGTAAAGGATTCTGAGAAAGAGTTGGAAGACATGCTCGGCGCTGGAGAAAGGGGCTCTGTAGAATTAGTTGATACACTAGTCGTACAGTATAGTACCAAGAAAAGAAAACAGACGGGAGAAACCAAGAAGACCCTGAAAGTCCAAAAGAAGAATTGACTTTGTATATGCTAAAGGTTTAATAAACTTGTTTCAAACTTTCATCTTGTTTTCTTTATTCCAGTTCTCCACCCGATGAAGGGTTAAACAGTCAAGTTTTAGGCCGGTTTTTATTCCCTTAAAAACCGGGAGGTGCACTCCCTTGACTCACCTAACCCCCTAGCCACCAGGTGTTTTCTACCACCCAACTAAGCTCTGATCCACCTGCCCCCCCCCCCCCCAGCCACCAGGTGCTTTTTACGACCAAGGTAGGCAGGTGTTTTCTACCACCCAGCGGTGTCGCCCTACCACCTATCTAAACAGTTTATACTACTTCTGTGTTAGCTTTTTCATAGGCAAATATTTTCAGTCTATGTGAGATTTTTGTAAATTACATAGATTTTACATTAAATACTGTGGTTTCATTAATATTCGTTGAGCACCAATATTCGAGGATTTCGTTGTTGAGCAGATCCACGAATTTAAATGTTCATTGAATTAAGAAATATGCTATTAACTTGTATAGGCAATGCATTTGTCCACAAAATTACGTATCCTCGAAAACGTCCTTTTTATAAAATCCACGAAAATTGATGTCAACAAAAATTGATGAAACCACAGTATACTTTAATATTAGATGAAATATGAAATAAAATTTGGATATAATTGGGATTAAATTTTTTACTTCTTATCTGTCGCGCTATAGGCATTCTGCCCGCCTTATCCCCCCATCTTCTTTACATGTATGTTTTTAAATTTCATTTTATTTTTTGAAAATTGAAAGCTGGACGTTCAAATTTTGAAACTAACACGTATATATAAGGAATTTTTGTAGTTAGTAAATTTTATTGGTCAGTGTTTATTACAAAGAACTGTTATACGTATATGTATAGTTTATCATGAATGCTCAATTTTCATTAAAGCATTTTTGTTAGAGTGCAATTATCTATAATTTCTAACTGGTAAAGACAAAGTGACATATACACCATTGTAGATGAAATCTAACTGTCACTGCATGACGTGTATGAGGGACAATTTTCTTCATATTTTTTTCTGGTTTTCACGAAAGGTAAAGCTCACTCTTGATGATGGTAGTACTTGGACGGATCTAGAAGATAATAAAAAAATAAAGCTTATATATTTCATTTTTATTACAAAATATTCCTAATAAATTATTTACATTCATTCATTACCTGAATAATGAGGAGGTGTATTTATGTAATAATAAACAATTTCATCATAAACGAAACGTATCTTCCGAAAAGAAGATCGTGATGAAATATCTTGGCTCTAACTTAGTCTAAGCCCTTCTACTTGTCAAATGAAAATAAACTAGTGCTAATTGTAACGGGGACCGTTACAGATGTTCCCCAAACGCTCCCCAACTCCCTTTTGGTGCCATATTCCTTGTAAGCTTCATTAAATAAGACAAATTCTATGCATTTGAGGCTTTAACAACGTTTACCCAGAAGTGTACCAAGTTCATTCAAATTTAAGCATTGCACGCGTGCGCAAGTAAATGCATGTGCGTAATGACCATTTCATCTTGTCTACACAATCTATATATTTTAATATACTAAATATTAAAGTATTTAATCCAAAAGTATTTAAAAAAATACGCTCATTCAAGTGTTTTTTTTATTTTACTCATTTCACGTGCACGCACGTGCATACATGAGCATGGTGACCATACCTTCTTGTAGAAGTCCATTACATATATCTATGTTCTAAATCCCACCCCGTTTGGTTGAAAAGCAAGGGAGTTATAGCTGTTTAAAGTTTAAGCCAATCAGATTGCAGCGCACATACACGCATGTGTATGCATGTGCATAGTGACCATACTTTCTTGTAGAAGTCCATCATATCTATCTATGTTCCAAATCCCATCCTGTTTGGTTGAAAACCAAGGAAGTTATAGCTATATAAAGTTTCAGCCAATCAGATTGCAGCACACGTGCATGCGCATGCTTTCTTGAAAATTCTGTTATATCATGCTCTAGACCTTCATAATGTAGGACTATGTTCAAAATTTCAAAGGATTATGACAAGAAACAAGAAAGATATTGAGACTTTAGTTTCAGCCAATCAGAGCGAAGCGCACGTGCATGCGCGTGAGATCTTGCTATTTTGACCATGTCACCTTGTCTACGCTACTAATATATCCTCACATTATGAGTTTCAAAACATTTCATCAAAAAATGTAAAAGTTACGGCTATTTCAAGTATATTGGTCATTTCTCGTGTTGCACGTGCGCGCTCTTGCAAGCACGTGCGCGCAAAATGACCTTCGTTCGGCAAATCTACATAACATGCCTACTGACCCTAAAAAGGTTTTACCTAAGTCGGATGTGTAGTTTACAAGATCACTCGTGGACAAAATTTTCCCAGGAAGAAGAAAAATAATAACTAGGGCTAATTGTAACGGGAACCGTTACAGATGTTCCCCAAACGCTCCCCAACTCCCTTTTGTTCCATATTCTGAGAAAGTTACATTAAATAAGACATACGCGATATATTTTAGACTTTAACAAAGTTAAATCCAAAAGTATTCGGTTTCAGCATTGCACGCATGCGCATTTGAATGCATGTGCTAATGACCATATCGTTTTGTCTACATGATTTATATATTTTAATATACTAAATATTACAGCATTTATTCCAAAAATATATTTAATCTAGTGTATTTGTAATTTTACTCATTTCACGTGCACGCACGTGTATGCATGTGCATGATGACCATACCCTTTTGTAGGAGTCTATTATGTCTATCTATGTTCTGAATCCCGTCCTGTTTGGTTGAAAACCAAGGGAGTTATAGCCATTAAACATTTAAGCCAATCAGATTGCAGCGCACGTGCATGCACGTGATTTTATGAAAATTATTATATATCATATTGTAGGATATCCTAAAGCATGCTTATGTTTTAAATTTCAAAGCATTTCGTCAAAAAACAAAAAAGATATCGAGAATATTGTTTCAGCCAATCAGAGCGAAGCACACGTTCATGCACGTGCAAGCATGTTCATGATGACCATACCTTCTTCTAGGAGTCCATTATGTTTGTTTATGATCTAAATCCCATGCTGTTTGGTTGAAAAACAAGAGAGTTATAGCCATTTAAAGTTTAAGCCAATCAGATTGCAGCGCACGTGCATGCGCGTGTTTTCATGACAATTATTATATATCATATTGAAGGACATCTTGAAGTATGCCGATGTTTTAAATTTCAAAGCATACTGTAAAAAAACAGAAAAGATATTGAGATATTTGTTTCAGCCAATCAGAGCAAAGCGCATGTGCACGCACGTGCATGCATTTGAATGATGACCATACCATCTTGTAGGAGTTCTTTATGTCTATCTTTGTTCTAAATCTCATGCTGTTTGGTTGAAAACCAAGGGAGTTATAGTCATTTAAAGTTTCAGCCAATCAGATTGCAGCGCACGTGCATGCGCGTGATTTGATGAAAAATTTTATATATCATATTGTAGTACATCCTAATGCATGTCTATGTTATAAATTTCAAAGCATTTCATCATAAAACAAAAAAGATATTAAGATTTCTGTTTCAGCCAATCAGAGCAAAGCGCACGTGCATGCGCGTGAGTTCATGCAAATTTGTCCATGTCATCTTATCTACACATCTTATTTATCTTTATATAATGAGTTTCAAAACATTTTATCAAAAAATATAAAAGTTACAACCATATTAAATATATCAGTCATTTTACTCATTGCACGCGCCCGCACGTGCATGCGAATGCGCGCAAAATGACCTTCGTTCAGCACATCTACACAACATGCCTACTAACCCTAAAAAGGTTTTAACTTAGTTTGGTGAACAGTTTCTGAGAACACTTCCGGACAAAAAAGTACCGGAGAAGAAATAAGAAGAAAAAAGAATAATAACTAGAGCCGAGCTCGTTGCAAAGCAACGAATAGGTCTTCCGTTGGAGCTACGAACTAGAAGACGTAACCTTGAGTCGAGGTCAAAAGCCACATACTTGATCTTTCCAAATGACCTTGTGCTAAGCAATAACTAACTCTCGTTAGAGCTAAAATTGAGATAAAAAGAGTTAAGT
>NW_026935083.1:0-6489 GCF_032062105.1 Saccostrea cuccullata | reverse complement strand
TATAGGTGAAATTGCGGATAAGGAGTAGATATACCCTTCAATATTAGAATGAATGACAGTATCAATGTTTTGCTAAGGGAGCCCAAATTATGTGCAAGATAAAAAAAAATAGAAGGTTTACTTTGGCACTATTTAACAAAGATTCTGTGAAATATTAAAGTCTGTGAAGCCTCGTTAAATTTCATTCAGTGATAGAGGAGGAGTTGTGGATAAGAAATGGGTACCCCTAAGCATATCAGACGGACGGACGTACAGACAGGTAGTCGGACGTACAGACGGACGAATGGACAAACATCCCATTACTATATACCCCTCCCCCTGCTTTACAAGCGGGGGTATTATAAGTCACATTTACAATGAAGAAAACAACGAAGAATGAATGTATAGTAGTATTTATGAGTATTCAGAACTAGAAAAACGACAACACGAAAATATTCTAAAAAATATTTTCGAAAATGTTCTAAATACATGTATTTGTTTAAGACAAGTTTCAAGTATTTGTTAGAGTACATATTAAACTTACTTTTGATACCTGGAATGCTGTTTTATGTGAAAAAATGATGTCTCTACAGAAGTTTTTTTCTGGAGACTTACCCGTCGCGGTGATTCAGATTTGTTGCATTGTAAAGGTATGTCGACTGTTTCAAGTACGACAACAAAGCCGAACTGACGACAAACAAATCAAAACTTCACATAATTCAAACACTCAAAAATAAGCCGCCTTACCATAGGTATCAATTTATTTTTTACACCTTTGAATTTATTAATTATCAGCTCTTAAATTAATAATTACTTGGAACTGGTCAAAATTCGGAGCTGGCTAAACGACTGTATGAAAGTCGGCACAGTGCAGTTGAAACACGAAGATACTTCAATAAAACAATCTCTTATCTACGTGTATATTGCTAAGTCTGTGATTACTTATTTGGAATGTACACTTAAACCTTACAGTGCCTAGATGTTGAATATTTAAAACAAAATCATCTTAAGTGTTAATGTTTTTCTATGAAATAAAGTATGTGGAGATAACGAACAATATTAAAGCTCTTTTAAAGGTCCATCAAACATTGCAAAATAGGAGGGGAGGAAACACGGACCTCCAAAACATCAGAGGTGGAATCAGGTACCATGGAAGATTGAGCATACCGCTGTTTGCTCCTTTTAATGATCGAAAAAATCCGTCGACAATTCAGAGTGTAAATAATGGTTTAACAATTAGTATGGAAAAACGTTAGTCAGCATTTGACTTCAAGGGAGATCATATTTGCTAACAAGGTCATTGTATCGATCATAGAACTTACGAAATGATAACTTAAAATAAGGCTGCTGATTCTTTTGTTTCATCAACTTGTTTGTCAATAACTTACTTCTTTTAAGAAGTTGTTATGATGGAGAGCATGCTCTTGCGTATCGAATCAACCGCGAGATATCAATTCCGCACCCAGGTGATAAGGTTTATTTCTACATGTACGTAAGTGAGAGATGTTAACCCTTAAATATGTCTGAAAAATTTCCAAATATAGAAGGCAAGAACGATAACTGTAACTTGCTATAAAAAGTGCACAGCTATTTGACCTATCACTTCTTGTAAGTTTTATCATAATGAGAACCATACTTTATGCATAATCAGGAATAATATAACATATATAACAATTCAACCGTGAACAAACTCGAGGACTTAAACACTTAGAATAAATTCTATGTGGAATTTAAAAAACTGACATTGCAACATATGCCCGTATATTTCCATTTCTATCTGTTTACTTTTTGATACCCGGTAACTCTTTGAAAGTTCGACATGATTAAAAAAAACATACAATGTAACACACATTTATCAAACTACACGAAAAAAATTGGGCAAAGAAAATATATTTCTGTGTATCAGCATTTGTCTTCAGATATTAGTGTCTAAAAACCTGCTAAATATCTCATTGATATCTCAATTCACAAAAAAAATTATGCCACAAATGATGCTTAAAATGTGCAACATCTTTTTTGACATTTTAAAATTTATTTTTTTAGAGACCTCTGAAATAAATAATTATGGTTTACGTTGAAAACAAAGACTTTCCTGATAATATTCAAACTATTTAAATTGGGACTGTACTGAGTTTTGTTTGATCAAATTGTAATCATCTCTGATGTTAATAAAAATGACTATATGCCATGTCAGGCGTGTAACAGAAAAATAGTATTGTTGCATAAACATTTATTGTAACATTAACATTAACAAAAACATAAATTGCTGAAGTCTGAAAGACAATTAAGACAAAAGAGAGTTTTCAGTGTAAAGCAATAAGTTATATACAATTTAAAACTTTAAAAAATGTTATATAAATCACATGCAGCATTAATGGGAATCGTGTATTAATATATTTGTGCATACCCAATAATGTCTGTGCATAATAAAAAGTGCAACATTTGATGTTTTGCTCCCCAGCATGAAAAAAAAACAACTTTTTTCAAATATGATTTTCTAATTTTCGCTTTTTTTAAAAAAAGACAACGAAAATTTTTATCAAATAGATCTATGATTTTCAAGATTTGTCTATGTATCAAACCTATATTAATGATTTTCTATGGTCAGATGCAACACATGCTTTAAAAATTCAAGTCATATTATAAAATCTTCTATTTATGCTAAGAAGTATTCATTTGTTAATAATGATCTACTTGTATAATTTTGTACTAAATTATTGCCAGTTTTATTTTTAAAATTCTTTTCAATTTTCTATCGTCAACTTCCCTTACTTATGCAGCAATATACCTTCATCACCTGCTTACGGTGTATATATATCTCAAATGGTTCGATACGCAAGAGCATGCTCTATGTATGAACGGTTTCCAAAACAAATAAGTTATTGACAGACAAGTTGATGAAACAAGAATGTCAACAGTCTTGTTGAGAGTCATCATTTAGTAAGTTCTTTAGTCTATACAATGACCTTGTCAGCAAATACAATTTATCATTAAAGGCAGAGATTTTAAGCACCGCCTTCAAAAATACCTGGTCTGGGTAGCCCTGTCAATCAAGTATGTGAAGGTCCATCATTGGATGCTGGAACTTGATTGACAGTTACTTACTGGTCCCTGTGTATACCCTGTACACCTTGAGTGGGACTCGTGGTGACCTTCTAATTAACTTTTGATCCTTTGATGTTTATTGAACATTGTAAACAGTATTACTGTGATTTTTTTTAGATTGATAATTCATGAATTAAATATACCGTTAGTATTTGAAAGGATAATAATATGATATGTATTTTAAAAACAAAATATTAACCTTTGGTACATAAAACTTTTTTTTTCAAATGAAATTTCCATTTTATTTTTAATATGTTAAATGGTATAATTTTAAACTGGAAATGTTATTGATAAAGTTCAGAGCAGCACTGTGTGAAGTAATTAATTAATTAAATTAAAAAAAAATAATGATTCTAATCATGGGTAACTTACATTTTCCCTTTTATTTACAAGTAATCTTTTTTAGCATGCTTCATGGTGACAAAGCCATGATAGACCTACATGTATGCAGTGCAGAACTTTTTTTGTGAAATGTAGATCACACCTCAGCTCTCTTTCATTAGATAAATAGATGGGATCCCGGGGATGAATGAATCATTAGTCTAATTTGGTTGTTACAAGAGTTGTTTTCTTTAAATTAACACATACAATAACATCTTAAACAGTTTTTTTAAATATTTGAATTAATAGTATGATATCATAATAATTCTTTTTTAAATGGGTAGGGGCGTTTTCAAACAATAAAAAATAAATCAATATATTATTGGAAAAAAAACCCTTTTTACTACTAATTTTAAAATTGTTTCAAAATCCCCAACACAGGTAAAGTTTGACATCTGAGTATTTCACCGTGTATCAAATCACTTCTTGTGAATAGGGATTAGGAGACAGATGACTACAGGTAGACTGCTAGCCCCCAAGGCATTCACACCTGTACAAAATAAGCTCCTCCCTCACCTGGAATTTACCACCCGGTAAAAAATCTCTGCCTTTAAGTCAAAAGCTGACTGATTTTTTTCATAATGATGTTAGGCCATTATTTACACACAGAATTGTCCACTTATTTTTTCAAATATTTCCCGTTCATGACAGGGAGCACACAGCGGATGTGACTGGTCGGCAGGGATGTTCACTCCTCCATGGCACCTGATCCCAACTCTGATGTTTTAGAGGTCTATGTTTGCTGTGCTTCTCTTTTGTATTGTTCTTTATCTCCATATCCTTCATTTATCAATTCAGTTGTGTTTTTATCTTTTCTGTTTTTTCCCTATGAACGTTAAATAGAAACACGCTAAAACTGTCATCAAATTCAAGTAATTTCACCTCAACTTTACTGAAACAACAGAATAGATTCTTGTGTAATTTTCACCTCAAAATTCTACTTTAAAGACTCCAATGCTCTTATATATATATAATTATATAGTCAGTAGTGTAACAAATACAATGTATGTTAGAATTATATCTGATCCAATATGAATAAATGTAATGAAAAAAAAATGACGAGTATATTGTGTCTGGTTGTTCACTGTGTAAAATATACTATAAAATGTACAAGTATTTTATCTTCTTAATAGATTATTTAGCTAGTTTCAAAAGGGAATTAATCCAGATATATAGATAAAATACTTTTATGATTTTTAATTATAAAGTATGTGACTATATATACGAGGGGTGATCAAAAAGTTCGCGAACTAATTGAATAACTTCCATAAAAGAAACAAAATTAGGTTTCTGTTTTCATTATTTTTAAAGTAACCCTCTCTGATTTTAATGCATATCTGCCACCATTCTGCATATGCGCGAATCACGTGATCCAGGCATGCCCTGAAGCATTCTGTTCATAGACGTTGAAATATTTTTCCGTCTTACATTCCTTAACATGTAAGTTGATTTTTATAAGAAGAATAGTCCATTTGTCAGAAATGACCGAACCTTGGAAATAGGATGGTTGGATAAATATATACTTTCCCAGAAAGAACATGGTGACCATCACAACCCGAGATCTCTGTCTTAGGAACGTCGTTTATCAGATATGGATAAAGTTGTAGGGGCCTTTTTTTTTTTATCATATTTAATATGTTAAAAGTCTAAATTAAAAGATATTTTAGGGATTTAACAATGTAATATTATTAAGATATTAAACTATTTCTCTAGCTGTAACTTCTCCATCTTTCATAACAAATTGCCTAACAAAGGACACATCTTCGCCTTCGCTGGGCTACAAAACAAACGTCATTTTTAACCATCTGCCTCCCTTTACAAAAACATTCAATCCAATTTATGATTGAATGTCTGAAAAATCTATTGTCGTCATGAACCTTGTACAAATCATTATAAGATACTTCAAAGGAATTTTAAAGTTATACGTAAAACCTTACAGCCGTTCGTTGCTCGATTAAGACTGTGAAAACTATTTTTCGTCACGATTCACCTGCACGTTGACGTCATTTTCACAATGTGACATCACCATCATAGAGAAAATCATTACTTTTCATATGCTATTTATAGCACATGTGCATGACGAAAGGTGTGTCAAATTGCATTCTGATCTGAATTGTAGTTTTAAAAATATAGAGATAGTTCGCGAACTTTTTAATCACCCCTCGTAAATATTGCACAATACCAGATGTTTCCAACAATTGATGATTTTTTTCTTCTATGATTTCAATTTTAAATTTTACTGCTTGCAGTGAGGCGTGCAACAGAACTTCTGTATAATTACCAATGTTCTTACACTATATTTTTTTTACTAAAAACTGAAATGAAAAAAAAAACCCAATGTTTCGATACTTCTGCATGCATAAAAAACAATAATTTCTTGTAAGAAAAAGGTTCACTTTGGGCTGTATTGTGCCCTAAAAATTTAATGTTTTTAAAAAATTATGAAATTGATTTTATATGAGTTGAGGCGAGGAATATTAAATCATCAAAGAGCATAGCATGATAGATGACCATTCGTCAACCAACGTTGAAATAGAGAAAAAATAGTGGGATAGATATGAATTATATTCGGCTTATTGTTCATTAATATGCATTAGACAAAAATCCACTTGTTTATTTTTATCTGTGAACTATACATATTGCCAGATCAGTAATAGTGTATAAAATGTGCCATTATTTCCAAAACAATTGAGATTGAAAAATGTCTTGATATCATGAAAAGACTCTTGAGTGACCCTTTTGTCCGAAAATCAATATTCCGCTCTGCACTGCGCACCATTTTTGCCCAGATATGAAATTCTTGATCACTAAAGGTGGTCTTTGAGGTTGCCACAGGATTAGTCTCTCAGTTATAAATCAAATAACAAACAGTCATTGACTCTCATATCGCCTAGTAATCATTCAGTGCCTTAATGCCCATACCAAATCCACTCAACTTCTGGTTGACCTAGTTTTGTGGAGCAATTTTTAACTGATGCTCCTAACTTAATGTTGTGGCTATCTATAGTAATCATTTTTATATTT
>NW_026935082.1:0-64897 GCF_032062105.1 Saccostrea cuccullata | reverse complement strand
CTTAAAAACAAATGTAAGAATTTTAAATTGAAAATATGCAAAGAATTTTCAAAACGTCCGTTGGTACATTTTCATATGTGACAGTTAGTAAAACTTGTTTATTTGTTGTTGGGTTTTTTGTCCATCATCCCTCCTAAATCTTTTTTTTGGGTAAATTTTCTTGAATTTACCTGAGAAATTAGTTACACAATCTGAAACAATTTTTTAAATTAATTTACATCAAAAAGGAAATACACATGTAGTTGCAATGTACATGTAGTTTTCAGATCATTTAACAAACTGCATTGGCGATATTTTTATACCCACATATTCATGTAAATATGTAAATTTTTGCTTAACAAATTGTTTTTATGTATTTTGTGTTAATGGTTTTAATGATAATATAATCTTTCTTATTTTGCATCATACATGTAAGTATTCAATGCAAATTATCTTATATCATGATAGATTAAATTTCAATTAAAAATGTGTACTGAGGACAGTGGAAGTCACATATACATGTACGCTAGGCTATAAATATATCATGATAAACATTCAAAACGTTTTGTTTAAGGAATAACTGTCTTACCTTTCGATTTCATGTGATCAATCGATTGGCTTGCGTGATAATTTTATGCATAAACGCCTTCGGCCAATCGATTGATCATCGTCATGAAATTGAAATAAATCTGACAGTTATTCCTTATTCTGAAATGCTTTGATATCGCCAATCCTGCACGTGGGTTTTTTTTTTTGGAACCCCGCTAATACAATGATGGGGAATTAAAGTACATTAATTTACAATTTGTAATTTTATCTCGGACAAAGACATCGGAAATGTAAATATTAATGAATAAATATCGATTTTGTTAATAAGGTTTATTACCGTATATTCAGAGGTTCAGGTTTACTGTTCAACAGAGGGGGTACAAGAGGGTTATATTAGAAACAACGAAGAAAAGCATGTTATTTATCAAAGTGATTTGTTTGGATAGAACTAATACATGCATAAGCATATATCACTGTTAGAAACAAAACAATCGTAATAGATGTATCTTCTAAAACATTTATTCTTGAAATACTGAATGATTATTCAGAATCAAGGCAATGGATATTCATTTTCACATCATTACTTGAATAGACATCTTATCAAGCCGAGTGAACATTCAGCAGCATTTAAAATAAAATCCACTCTTCGACAAACACCAAAATGACAGCAGAGACATAAATAACGTTTTTATTTATGTCTATGATAATGGTCACATTCTTTTGAGTCATGTTTCGTAACCTGTAACATTATGAATAAATTGTAAGTGACATTGGTAAGTCATTTCTTGACAAAAATAATAACTAGATTTTATGATGTAAATATTTCTTTTTGCAATGTGCTTTTATCATTATATAATATACTTTTAGTTACTTGACCCCCTTTCTTTAAATATAAATTTCATTTCCATTTCTTTTATTTGATATACATGCAGCACAACAAACCCAACCCATCCCTCAAACAGGTTGCCTTTTGAAAAAGTTCGTTTACGAGTTTTTTTTCCATTATGCTTGTCAAAAAAAAATAATGAAAGCTGCTGAAGGGTATTTAGAGATAATGTAAACTTATATGAGTATGATTCAAAATTATGTAATTAGTATTATGCATTACGGAAAAACAGATCTTAAATCATATCATTTCAAAGTAGAGACTTAACATAAGTAATTGCTAACAAATTCTTTTGAAATAATGTTCCAAATCAAACTACATATATGTAATCATTTGTGGTCCACTGTTATGTTTTTATAGCAAGGTTGTAACATGACAATAATTTTAATTGTTCAATACTCTTATTTTAAACAAAATTGTTAGAATTTAAAAAAAATAAAACAAGCTAGCAGCTATCATGACTTTGGGTCATTTAAATAGTTTAAGACTGATTGATTAATTTTGAGATGGACCCATTTTCGCACATGGAGCTCCTACCTTTTTGTATAATTTATTTAAGTTTTAACATTAAAAATAAATCAATATTTTTTTAAAATACATTCAGGTTTTGTAGAAGAAGAAATGGTTCCTTTGCGTCATACAGGAAGAGAAGAGGTTACTTTGCTGCATAGAGGTGAGATGTAATACTCATATAGAGAAAGATTTCTTTTTGTTTTTCTGCTTCTACGCGTTTGGTTTAAGATATACTAGGTATGGCAATAAGCACAAAAAGGAATTAATCTACATGTACCATTTTGAGTTGAATTCATTGGGATTAAGATAAGACCATAACAATATTTTCTTAATGCATGTGTATACATGTACATATAGTGTCGATTAAATTACTATTGATATATATGATTGAAATTGCAATTTTACTTGCATATACCAAGAGCAAATTAGTGAACACTGCTTCATATGATTCTCATATGATCATTGTTTCATATGATTCTCATATGATCACTGTCAAAATATTCATATGATTTTTACCTGAGTATAACAAAGGCAAATTAGTGAATATGGTTTCATATGATTCTCATATGACAAATATCAAAATATACATATGATTCTCATATGCAGGGCCTTTCTTATGAGAATCATATGTCAATACAGTCATATGATATTCATATGTGTAAACATATGATTCTCATATGATTTGCCACATATGCTTCAAAATCTTGCGATACATATTCAGTATCTTATGCTCTATATTCAAAATCTTATGATGTATATTCAAAATCTTGTGATGTATCTTTAACAATCTCGTGATCTGTACAATAGTATTGTATTATGAGTAATATGTTGCAATAGTATTCTAAGAAAGTAAGGACAATTTTCATTGGTTAGAAACAATGAAAGTATACATCACATACACTCCAATGACTGAATCACATGATAAGACAGTCTAGGCGTTTCAAAGACATACCTGTGTAAGCTTATAGCAATTCAATATAATATCTTGCCTTATGAACATATACAGGTTGTGCTTTTGTATGTTCCAATTTTATAACTAACCATCCGGGGGTGACAATGGCCCCGAGCCAAAGGCAAAAAGTAAGAGATACTAATACCAACACAAGCACTGCTGATGGCCTTTTCTCTTGCATCCCAACAAACTGAAATTGAATATGATTGCGAACATTGTGGAATTAGACATAATTAGAGGAACAAATATGTTTTTTTAACAATTAAAAGATGTGTAATAATGTACGCTAAGTGTACTTTTCTTTACTTTATTAAGGTATTCTTCTCATTCAACAAAATGTTTAGGCTTAAAACATTTTACACATTTTATCATTTGTATGTATTACTAAAATTCAACTTAAAAATAATTAATGATTAAATAAGACAGTAAGACGTATGTCGGAAATGTCTTACATCAGATTTTTACAGTGTAGTTAAACATTTGTTCTATGAAAGCATTAATTCCTGACAAGTATCAAGATGGAATATATATATTGTACTTACCTAAGAAAGAATTCCACGTAAATTGTAACCCCGGATGTTATGCTGCAGGTCGATCATTAAATAAGTCTACCTGTGTTCAACATGCATATATACATTTGATTTTAGAGATAGTTTAATTTTTACGTCAAGAAAAATACCCTTAATTTGAATTTCTCCTGCAGCTACACGTGTTTCTGATCTTTCTTTTAAAACATAAAATTTAATGCACTAGCTGTAAGAAAAAAAATAGAAATAAATTTTATTACATTTAACCAAGCAGAAAAAGGTTATACCTTTCATTTTCTACAAATCAAATGGTGTACTATGTAATACATAAAATGAATTTTAGAAAAGGTTGAAACAAGTATGTTCATATATTTTTTAAGACAAAAGTGTCATTATGTTTCATCCGTTTCAATTTCTGACATAAAATAAAAACAATCAAAATTTCTGTTCGAGAAAATAAACAGGAAAAGACAGACTGGTATAATTTTAAAACTAATTGTTACTACATATAATGCAAAAGTTAAAGATATCTATATTCGTTATGAAGATAGGACAATTATGTGTTAAAGAAAGAATCTATATATAGCTATGAGGACTTGCAGAGCCGTACTTGTACGAGGGTTGTCCGTAAAGTTCGTGGACAAGCCAAAAATTTGATAAAAGTTGGGTCATTGATATTTATTATTGACATATTTCTAATCCTTTACTCAATGTGAATTAAATAATGTTAAAATTTAATCAATTTCAAATGTTTAATTACAATTATGGCTTCATAATTAGCTTTGGAATGGAGACCCGGAGCACTGCAAAATTTTAATTAAAAAAATATTTATCACTTTTTAAATTTCATTTGTATTTTAAAAATTTCTTTTCTAATCTGACAGAATTTTACATTGTGAGGTTGACAGAAGTTATCACGTCAAACCTGCAAAGTTTGAACGTTCAAAGTCTCAAAATGGCTGAGCAATCAGCGTTAGAACTTATTAAGACAGGATCAGAATTGTTCAAAAAAGAGACGTTTTCGGAATAGGTGGAGCAGTGAACAGTGATAAAATTCTGCGTGGACACTGGAAAAACACCTACAAAGACCAATACATTCTGTAAACAATCGGGAAAACATAGTAAAAGAAGTCGTTCACTAGTTTTTAAGTGGTATATAATATTTTCGGACGGAATGAACAGTTTACAGGATGACATGCGTGAAGGAAACCATTATTCCGAGATTGCAATGCTGTAAAATATGAGTTTCGTAACGTGATCATGCCGTATTTCCGTAAATGAAATCGTCTTGACACGGACGGTGGTTAGATGATTGCAGGATATGATACAGGCATGGTTAAATATTATTTTAAGAATGAAACCTGAATTTTTGTGCATATTTTTATGACTGGTCAAAACGACATAAGAAATTGTATTGAGTTAAACGCTTACTATGTTGAGAAAAGTTACTAGTGCTCGTATTTAGCTTTTGACGTCGGTAACGTCAAGAATTTTCGTTTTTAGTGCTCTGGGTATGAGTGTGTGTCTTTTTTGTATCTTATGAAATTACAACTATTTGTGCTTTGTTTTTGTTGAAAACTTGCACATTTATAAAATGAAACATGAATTTTAATGAAAATAATAGTTTCAAATAGTTTGTCGATGTTTGTCCGTAAATATCAATGTTGTCCACGAACTTTACGGACAACCCTCCTACATTGTATGCTTACATACATTGTAATGATAATTAATTTAATCGGTGAACATTTTTAGATTGTTAAATTTGTGTAATGTTTATATGCATGCAAAATTGGTGATACCACAAAACATTGATTGAGGAATTAAATACACGTATACATGTACTTAAAAAATGAAAAAAAAACTCAAAATATTGACCCTTAAAACACCCCGATAAAATTGGGTTTGCAAAACAAGTGCATAATCCCATTATGTAAATAATAAATTATATCTTCATGTTTATATAGGTGATTTTTATGATCAGTGCAGTGTAAATTTAATTATCTGATTTCTTTTAAAGAAGATTTTTAAAAAATGCAGACGTGGGTAAACTTTAAACCTTGGCTTTGGCAATAAATAAGCACTTTACGAGAATTTCTATACATGTTTTGATAAAGCGGTATTTATATCAGTCCTCTTTTTGTTATATATAGCTATTTTATATTCTTTACATCAATTGCACATATTTTGAATAGGATACATAATTAAAAACAAAAGATCGTATATTTTTTTATTTTATTGAACGTACGCGTTGTACAAAATCTGTTAGAAAAAAAATTGGGATAACACGCTCTACCATTGGCAACCTAAAATGTTAGTAAAATGTTAGTAATAAAACATTATACACTTTCCAGGATTAAGGATATTAAATTTTGTGGGGTCGTTGCAGATGTAATAATGTGTTAACCGAGGTTTAAAAAAAAAGAATTATTGATATGAAGAAAAATCAAAATTCAGTTGATAAACTAAAGAGAATGTGATGTGGAACCCTTCGTCACTTTCCTATTTTTAATTTTTCGTCTTATGCAAACATACAAAAATATAGACGTTAAAATCTGATTTCAACTTGATTTGTCTCCATCAAATCTAATAAATAATACCTGGTCCTACACACTGACTACGAGAGTTGATTCAAAAGTCGCCGGCGTGGTGCAGTGGTTAGAGCGTCTATTCTACAGTCGCGGAGTAAGGGTTGATCCTTATGTCGCGGCTACGAATCCCACTAAGGGACGTGGAGTCTGGTCCTTTGGGTGAGACCGTATAAACCAAGGTCCCTTGTCGCAGTAAGTGCTAGCTCCCTTCTCAATGATCCTGAGTGCCGAGCATAGAACAAAATTTGTAGTTCCCCAACGGCAAGTAGTAGCGTCTGCATATGGGCGAAAAATTCTCGAGAAGGATGTTAAAAAATATAGATAAAATCAATCAATCAACCAAAAGTATGTGAATTCAACTAAATTGAATCATGATGAAAACTATATTTATTTTAAATCAGACCTGAAAATTTCAATTTAACATGATTAATACATTTATATGATGGCATTTATATACAAAGTGTGCTACCGCTTGGAAGTCGCCGCATCTAAATAACGTCATATATAATGGATACACACCGTCATACATTCCAACTATTCTTTACTGAGATGTTGATGGCCCGTTTTAATACTCCCCACAACCGCGCCATCAATACCCAATAGAGAATAACATTCAAACGTGTCCCCCCCAAAATATTTGAGATTCACGAACACATTCATGAATTTGTTATTTTAAAAGAATTCTTGGTGCGGTCCATTGTACACTCACTCCTTTAACAATGAAGTCCTCTGTCAATATTCCTTGATCAGTGCACGAGACAAAGTGTTCATATTCCTTTCTATAACAGATACACTCATGTCTATTGATAACATCAGACACCAATTATTCCTATACGTTTCCGACCAACCTCTCATCTTTTGGTCTTCCTGTCCTCTGCTATCCAATGGCTCATAACCCTCCCATAAATCGCTAAAATTATCTTTAAACACACTTTTTTTCATATTCTTTTCACTGCAAATCTGATTAATCAATGTAAACTTTCTCTACTGATAATTTCCCCATTTTGAAGAAAAAATGCAAAATGCATTACAGCTCAATGCGACATCCCCCCATTTTGACACGTCATTTGTTCAATTTCTCAGAGTAAAACACAACTGTTTATAATAAAAATAGCAATAGGGTCGTTTAAGTTTTAGCTAATCATTTAAAAATAAAGTAAATTTTGTCTTAATAATGATTGGCCGATTAGGCATGTTCTTAGATATTATTAACGTGTTCGTCTTTTTCATCCTACAAAAAATATTCTTTAAAACGTGCTGTTTAGTTTTGACGCGGCGACAAAACGTGACGTCTAGTTGTGACGCGGCGACACCCCTATGTCTTATGTTTGAAACAACTATAAAATGAATTTAATTCAACATTATTGAACCAAATTTTCAATGTTAATTAGATTTTTTATATGTGCATATTTCGGTATGAAACTTTATTTCAACTTTATTATTTTATAATATGACGCCAAAAATACAAGATATGGACAATGTGATATTAATTTTTAATCAAGCATCGTACATAAACTGGTTGGATATTCTTGGTACATTTATATGATATATCTAAGGCTACAGATAATGCATCTATGTAATTTTGCTTTCTACCAGAATTGTGAAGTTGTTGGGATTGATGATCGGAAACAATTTCAGCACTCGACTGTCTGTGGTTTGCTGTCGTCTAATTTTGTTGTACAAATCTCCCCAAAGGTCAAGTACAATAAAACAGGAAAATGTGCCAACAAAGGCAATGATGAGGGAGTAAGGGAAGTCCCATGAAAAACTATCATAATCCCAGATTGAATCGATGGCATCTTCAACTTTGCTTACGTTTGTTGTTGTATTCGCAATGGCCATTCGGTTAACCATAATAGATTCAACAGCAGCTTTAAAAAAGAAAACTTCAATTCGATAACAGCTACTCAATATTATATACATTTTTTGCATGTATTTAATGATGGAATTGACGTCCAGCTTAACTGTGACATTGTCTTACCGGCCAAAAACACACTGATCCCCCCTTTTACAACTCGGGAAGAATTTCCAAAGTTCAACAGCAGAAAAAAGAAGGCAATCACACAAAGAACCAAAGCAGAAATGCTCTCAATCTGAATTTCCGTCAGGTCAGCTAAAAGAAGAAATGAAATATTATTTATTTTAGTTAAATGTTAAGTTTTGTAATACGTCACAATCTTTTCGACAGATGCATCTAGCGTAAACAATTTACGTGATTGGTCAACTAACATTATCAATATTGACATGGAAATAGTCTGTTGCACGAGCAACCCATCAGGGATAAGAAGAAACTACCAGTCGTTATGCTTGCGGTTAGGAGGCGTGTACTATTTACCTTGAGCGCAGCTGTCAATCTAGATGGTGACGTAACGCAAAACTTCACACTTAACTGCAATCTACAATAACGCAACTATAGCCTAACAATAAAGATTTGTTTCTTAAAAATGCAAAATATTGATGCATTCGAGTCAAATTATTTGTGCAAAGTTGGGGGAATGAAAGATTCTTGTTAAGACGGGAAAGAAATACACTCTTTACATGATTATGTTAGTTGTAAATCTTTAACAAAGCAATTTGAATTTTACGTTTTCAATACTTTGTTTTTCCATTGGTGAAATTAGTTAGAATTAGAGGCGCGTTTGGTCGTCTGCCTGGGGCAGCATGGCGTTGCGGATAATACAAGTCATGCCAGTATCAATCCAATTTTAAATGTTAAGTCATTTGTCATTCTAACTAAAGAATAAAAGAACTAAAAGACATATGTAAGAGAGCGGAAAAACTAACTTTATCGTTCATTAATAAAAACTACGACATATCCGAGGTGTTTATTGTCTTCAAATGTACCTTTACGATGAATAGAAAAATACGATCACCAGTAGATATAAATTGATACCGTTGTCATATCTAATCTTGATGCAAATAATGTCCACAACAATAAAATATTTCATATGCATTTTGATAGGATTTGTTCATCGACATTCAACATTTTGTTTACATAATAATGTTACGTTTGTCCCAGAAATCCCGCGAGATTTGTTCTGTGACAATTTTGATGTTTTACTACCTTACTAAGTCAGATTTATAGCTATAATGTTCATACATTATGCCTATTATACATGTATTTACTTCCGAAGTCATTTCAAAGTAGTACAAAATTAATATTTCGATTTTACAGGTTTCCCTTTCACTTCTTTAAGTAATTCATTGAACCCGCCATATTGTCAGTCACACCAAACGTAATATGTATTCTATAATTCTATTGGTTAAGAGACTTAGTCCTAGCCAATCAGATTAGGCATTTATTTTTAGTGTATAATTGGCTTACTCTGCCTATATATAGAGCTACTCAAGTAGTAAAATTCACTCTGCTAGGGGTCAAGAACGCAAGGTTCGTGCTTCTTATGAACTTCAAGTTCGGTAGCAAATTTATGTAGTATAATATAGATACCCATAGTAGAGTCACTCATTTATTGGTTCAGGGTAGAATTAGATATCCCTTACCTTATTTCAGTTACATATATTGATAGGTTATCCCTATGTTTATTTTTATATAGGCCTACATTCTTGGGTGTATGGAAGCTCTTTAGTACAATAAATACATATTTTTGAAGTCACATTCTCCCCCAATATTTTTCAATTATTTAATTATTTTTGGATAAATCCATTTGTTATATATTTTTTTGGAAACATTTTGCTTTTTGTTATCAACTAGTCTAAAGTCCTATTTTTACCTTTGTTATAATAAATTATAAAACTTTACAAATCTTTTCATTTCAAAACAAGGTGATGATCATAATCTGGGAATCACTAAAGAACCTGGGTAGATAATTTAACCAGTGTAGCCCATATATATTGGTTTAATAAGACTTTCCAATCCCAAGTACTATAATCAATAGAGTATATTGAATTAAATTATTACATCAAAGTTAGGACTTGTGCTTTGGGAAAGGTTTGTCTTATTTTAGTCCATTGATAACACTGGTTCCCGTTATATTTTTGGTGCCTGTGAAACCAGGATTCCTAGACAGAAATCATGACTTCACCTTTACCTCCCTTCCATACATCCACACCCAAAGATAGTGGAGCTAGGCCTAAAACTCATATTCAAGGTGCCCATACACAAGAGTTAGAAAATAGCCTTTACCCCAATTTTGTAGCCCTTGAAAAAGAGCCTGATAGTATTGATGAGAGAAAGATGGACAGAGAGTTTCAAGAGATGACTGAAATCTATGAGAGAGTGAAGAAGGAGTATGAGAAGAGAAAGTCAGTGACTCAGAATGAAAGTGCCAAGTTAGGTTGTTCTTCTGTTGATAAAAGTACCAGAGTAGACAAGAAAGTCAGTTTTAAGGATTCAACTCAAGGTTCTCCTGTAAGTTTAGGTGCATCTTCACATAGTAGGGAAACAGAGATGGATGCATTACAGAGACAAATTAAAGAGTAAGAAATTCAGGAATTAGAGTTGTCCATAGCACTGCATAGGTCACAGTTAGATGCATACAAGACTACAACAGATACATCTACTCCGATAGGCACAATCAAACAGCTAGGACAACACCTACACACTTAGGCACACTACACTCTCTTCCTTCATCAAGGAAAAATAGATTTGCATCAGTAGATACATCTAGTGTCAATAGATCAGATCATAGCAATCCTGTCAGAAAGGAAAAGGAACCTGATAAATTTGATGGTAGATCAGTAGAGTGGAATTTATTGTGCATACTTTATTGTGCATTTTGAACAAGTTTCCTCCTGGAATAAGTGGTCATATCATGAACAAGGACAACAGCTAGTTATGTGTTTAAGAGGAGAGGCTCAGAAGTTGTTAGGTGATGTTACAGTTGAACAGAGGTCTGATTATGATTTGCTTAAATCTATTTTGACTAAAAGGTTCAATCCACAAGAGTTAGTTATTGCTCATAGGTGTGAGTTTAGGTCAGGTAGATGAAAGTCTGGTGAAAGTCCTTCTGACTTTGGTTATTCTTTAAGAAGGTTAGGGTGTTTGGCATTTCCTGACATGACATATAAGGATAGGGAGATCAATGTCCTTGAACAGTTTATCAATGGTATAGGTAATTCTGCCATTCATGACCATGTCATTTTTCATCATCCTCAGTCATTAGAAGCAGCTATATCATTAGCAATTGAGTTCGAGGCTGTTAAGGGTTCTCAGTTGAGTATGTCAAAACCAGTGAAAGTAGAGGGTGTAAATTTGGTGCAATCTAAGTCAGACAGTGGTCTTCAACAAACAGATTCCATACAAAGTAAAGATAAACAAGACTCTCCACTTGAGTCGAAAAGTTTGAGTGAACTGTTTAAGACATTAGAATCTTGTGTAGAGAAACTGTCCAAATCAATCAATAGAACAAACAGAGGGGGAAAACCAATTCAGGGAAAATTTCATATATAGAGTGCTAAAACTGTCACAAATTAGGGCATATAGCTAAATATTGTCCCCACAAAGGTTCCAAATTTCCTACACCTGCAAAGACAGACAAATCAGGAAAACATTTAGGGGTTGCTCTAGATGCCCATAGTGTGACCCAGAGTTGTAATGGAAAAGAGGGCAAAAATATTAAGATCAATATTCCGGAAAAATCTTGTTAATTGGCCAGTTGTTCTATAGAGAATGTTGTACATAAGTTTTTAGTTGATACAGGTTCAGTGGCTAGTATTTTATCCAAAGATGTTTTTATGACTTTGAAAAATAGGCCAGCTTTGGTAGAAACAGATTTAAATCTTACTGCAGCAGATGGTGGTAAATTGAACATTTTAGGCACAGTTGACCTTCAGTTTAGCCTTGGGAATTGTAGCTTTTGTCATGAGTTTATTGTTGCAGAGGTAGATGACCTCAAGGGTATTTTGGGAATGGATTTTCTCGAGCAACATAATGTGACAATTCAGGTTGCACAAGGCTTACTGATGTTTGCCGATCAGCAACATGTTCAGTTAGAAAGAGATTACACTCCTGTATGTACTAGGGTCAAGTTGTCTAAGAAAGTAGTCATTCCACCTGATAGTGAAATATTTGTACAAGGTTATGCTGTAGGTGTCAAGGACACATCTGTAAATAATTTAGTTGAACCATTTCAGTTTCTACAGAAGAAAGGTCTATTAGTTGCCAGAACCTTGGTAAATCCAGAAAATATACAATTTTCTGTGGCAAATATCTCAGATAGGCCAATAAAATTTGACAAGCACACCACTGTAGCTTCCTTACAACCTGTAAATATTGTACAGTCAAACATCAATAGTGAATTAGATGTTGACGGTTCACGAGAGTTGCCAAAACATTTGCAATCTTTGTTTGATAGATCGTCCAAATGCTTGACACAAGAACAAAAATCAACTTTGTTCGACTAGCTAATTTCCTACAAGGACATATTTGTTGGTCCGGATGGAAAATTCGGTAGAACTAAATTAGTCAAGCATAAGATAGATACTGAAGACCACAAACCTATAAAGATACCACCTCGTAGGTTACCATTTGCACAGAGAGACATAGTAGAAAAAGAAATTCAGAAAATGTTAGATACATGTAACAACATCATAGAGCCTAGTGAAAGTCCATGGTCTGCCTTGTTACAACGCACTTTGAAAAATTACGCACTTTGAAAATAATTTTCAAAGTGCGTTAAAATTTGGGACCAAGCTAACGCACTTTGAAAAAAATAATTTTTTTCAAAGTGCGTTAATATCAACCATATTAACGCACTTTGACAAAAAATGTAAAGATTGATCAATATTCCTTCAACTAATCGGTATGCTAAATTGGGCAGATAGCTGGTATTGATAACTTTCTTAAATAAAGTCACTGTAGGACCTGAGATATTGATGTTTTAAATATTGAAGGTTTGATAAAATAAAAGGGAAAATTAAAGGGTCTTGAAAAAAAGAGTGACGATTGCTTATGTTCATTAATTCGTTTCTTCGTTTTTTTTTTAAATTCAAGTCTTTGATAAGTAGATGTAAAGTTGTATGGGGGCACTAACAGACGACAGCTTCAAGAATCTTAGCATTTATCATAATAAAAAGGGGCCAATTTGATTGTTCAAAACTATGAAACTTCTTTCTCTCTCATACGTTTTACTGTACTTAAAACTTTCTGGTTTTAATCTGTTTTAATTAACTCATTTATTATTGGAAGTTTTCAAGGTCATACCATTTAGGTAAATAGTATACAGTGTACGTACATAATTATATGAATGCTTTGAGTATAGCGTAGACATTGAGACTAGGCGAAGGGCCAGGGGAGGGGATAGAGGGCTAAGCCCAACTTATTTTGGAAAGATATATACATCGTATAAGCATTGAAAATGCAGCGTACCCTTTTAAGGTTTATTGATCCCCTCCCCCGTTTGTAACCGACACCTATGTATTGGAAGATTTGGACTGAGGGATGAAAAATATGGTCTTCTCCTCTTTTACCTAAGTATATCAATTCATTTTTGAGGTTAGGGTTAGGCTTAGTTTTTTGAAAGATAAATAGCAAATAAAATCTTTCCATGAATAAAATATGATTATTTTTTCAAAGTGCGTTAAGTGTCTACATGGTAAAATATATTGATGTAGACTCTTAACGCACTTTGAAAAAATTTTTCAAAGTGCGTTGAGTAGGTCCCAAATTTAACGCACTTTGAAAAATTTTTTCAAAGTGGGTTGATTTTGTCCCAATTTTAACGCACTTTGAAAATTTTTTTCAAAGTGCGTAATTTTTTCAAAGTGCGCTACCACACTGCCCCCTTATTATTAGTAGAGAAGAAAGATAAGACATGGAGATTTTGTGTTGATTATAGGCAGTTGAACAAAAGAACTAACAAAGGATGCGTATCCTTTACCTAGAATAGACGAGTCATTAGATGCATTAGCAGGTGCCTCATGGTTCAGTACTTTAGATCTTGTCTCGGGTTATTGGCAATGTGAGATGGAAGAGGAAGACAAACCTAAAACTGCGTTCACTTCTCACATGGGTTTATTTCAATTCCAAGTTCTACCTTTTGGAATTTCTAATGCCCCTAGTTGTTATAAGAGGTTAATGGAACTAGTTTTTAGGGGTCTTAGATGGGAAAAATGTCTTTGTCATCTTGACGACATCATTGTGTTTGGTTCCAGTTTTGAACAGGCAGTAGAAAATTTGAAAATAGTATTTAATAGGTTAAGAACAGCAAACTTGACACTTAAACCATCCAAGTGTGATTTGTTTCAACAAAAGGTCTCTTTCTTAGGTCACGTTGTTTCAGAGCAAGGGATTCAATGTGATCCCGAGAAGATCAGCAGTATTGAAACTTGGCCAGTTCCTAGTAATGCTACAGAAGTTCCTAGTTTCCTTGGGCTTGCAGGGTATTATGGGCGGTTCATCCCAGATTTTTCAACAATTGCTAGTCCTCTGACATATTTAACTAGGAAAAAGGCAAAATTTTTATGGACCCCTGTACACCAAGTTGCTTTTGACAAGCTTAAAGAACTACTTACTACTGCTCCCATTTTGGCATACCCTGATAATCATTCAGAGTTTATTCTAGACACTGACGCTAGTAACACTGGTATAGGTGTTGTCTTGTCTCAAATACAAAATGGTGAAGAGAGAGTTGTGGCATATGCTAGTCGCACCCTAAAGAAACATCAGAATAAGTACTGTACAACATACAAAGAGTTATTAGCAGTAGTTACATTCATCAGACAGTACAGACATTTTCTTTGGGGTAGGCACTTTACAGTTACATGTAAGACTGACCATGCATCATTAATCTGGCTGAAAAACTTTAAAAAACCCTGAAGGGATGCTGGCTCGATGGCTTTCTATTTTAGAAACATACGATTTCAGTATAGTACATAGACCAGGAAGGTTACATAATAACGCAGATAGCTTATCTCGTAGACCTGCCAGTTATTGCAAACGTCAAGACTATCCAGATTGTCATGTAGAGAGTCATAGTTATGAAGTGGCGATATTTATCCACAAGGGTTCTCATACTGAATCCGAAACTGGTAGAGTAGCTCCTGTAAGGGCTTCTAGTAGGTCCGTTAGTGATAGTGAAACAGATATGACAGATTCTTTTCATGATAATGACACAAATTGGCTGCACACATGGTCACATGATGAGCTTAAAAACATGCAACAAGCAGAACCTGCAATTAGAGAAATCATTAAGTTCAAAGAAGCTTACATTACAAAACCACCCCGTCACACTGTACTAGACGCATCCCAAGATTTAAAAACATTATGGGGTTTATGGGAATCATTGACAGTAGTTGAGAACATTCTGTATTATAAGTGGAAAATGTCAGATGATAGAGAAGTTCTGTTGCTTGTAGCTCCTAGGAAAATCAGATTGACAATATTTCAACAACTTCACAATAATAGAACTGCAGGACATTTAGGTAGGGAGCGTACCCTTAGGTCCATTAAACGAAGAGTGTATTGGCCAGGAATGTCATCAGATATCAAACAATGGTGTGCACAGTGTAATACATGTGCTAGATAGAGCTAAAAATGGTCCAGGTTTAGGGAGATCCTCTCTTCGTCAGTCTATAACAGGTGCTCCATTAGATATTGTAGGAGTTGATTTGTAGGTCCCCTCCCAGTCACTAGTGATGGAAATGAATACATTATAGTTCTCCGTGACTATTTTACTAAATGGGTTGAGGCATATGCAGTTTCGGATCATCAAGCTTTGACAGTTGGAGATAAAATTGTCTCTGAATTTATTTGTAAGTTCGGAGTTCCTAGGCAGATTCACACAGATCAAGGTCGCAAGTTTGAGTCTGAGCTCTTTTCAACATTGTGCCAAAAGTTAGGGATAGAAAAAACAAGGACTACACCTTATAGGCCACAGTCCGATGGGTTGGTCGAGAGGTTTAATAGGACTTTGCAGCAAATGTTAACTAGCTATGCAAATGACAACAGAAATAATTGGGATGAGAATTTACCATATGTTCTCATGGCTTATAGATCATCAATACAAGAGAGTACTGGTTTTTCTCCCAATATGCTCATGTTTGGTCGCGAAAATAATAGTCCTATAGATCTAATCATAGGTAATCCGTCTGACACCCACAATCCCATTTGTCCCAGTGAATATGTAGAATGGTTGAAAGGTGTTTTGACTGATACTCATGATTTTGTACATAGGAATCTGGAACAAGCTGCTATTAAACAGAAGAAATATTATGATAGGGGTTTAAAACAAAGAACATTTTCAAAAGATGATTTTGTCTGGAGATGGTATCCTCCAACAGCAGGAGTAAAATTAGGTCTAGGGTGGATAGGTCCATATAAAGTTATAGACAAAATTACAGAGGTGACCTATAGAATTAAGAAAACCCCAACTAGTTCATGTATAGTAGTGCATGTGGATCACCTGAAACCTTATGAGGGTGTGTCTCCACCAGACAGCTGGATACTAGTTACTCCTCCCGAAGACACAAATTCAGATTTCGAAATTACCCCTTTAGAGAATGAATTCAGTAGTGAAGATGAATTTGTTTCATCTCCTTTAAGAAACCCCAGTCCAGTAATTAAGAGGTCCAGAGTTGGTCGAGCTATAAAGCCTAGGGATATCTATTCTCCCTGAACCAATCTCTTTTTATTATTTTTATTATACATATTTATAGACAAGTGGATATGGTATATTAGTTGATAACATTGAGACTATATTTCCAAATTTGTTCAATTTTCCACAAGCAGTTTCTTTGATATCTTCATTCAAAGTTTATATTTTTATCAGTTCCATTTTTTTCTTTTCTTTCAAACTTACAGCTGATTTTGATTTTATTGATATAGTCAATGAGAGATGCTTCATTTTTCATGAAACGCCGTAGTTGATCTAGTATACATGTAATATCTAGAAGTCAGAACAGTATATTCTGTCTTAAATCATTTAATTTATCTAACTTCAGTTTTATAGATATGATTCATTGATAGAAACTACAATATATTTGTGGTTCAGTAGATGAACAGAGAAATTATCTTAATTTACTGAGTTAGATTACAATCCAGTAAGTTAGACATCATGATTATGATAGAAGTTATGGAAGTACAACAGTAGAGATCTCTACACATGCTAAGTTTAACTTATACCGGTATATTAACTTATTAGCGTGTTCGATGAATAGTCATGATATGTATCTAACTTAACGTTACATCCCGTATTAAGTAACTATTCTCTTAGGTGGAGCTGAAGAAAAATATTAATTCTATATGTTGAATAATATTTTGTTTGCATCTTGTTCTTTATTAGAATGGAAAACGTTCTTAATGTAAATGTTGAGGAAGAAGAACTGAAGGAGTTGTTGCAAGAAGAAGAAGGTGACGAGTGGCCAGAAAAGGGCATGAATTGTCCCGTCCTCTACTGCACTTCAAAAGACCATCATTTCCAGCATCTAGGAAATTATAAAGCACACTTCGACCGCTTTCACAAGGAAAGGATACAGCTATTCAGTTGCCCCTTATGTCACGTGAAAGATGCCAAGAGATCAGAGATTACCAGTCATCAAGGGAAACAACACAAGGACAACCTTATGGGACAAATTCCATGGAAGATAGTGACAAATAAGAAATACGTGAACCCTGGATCTTTCAAGTGCCCACGGAAAAAAAATCCATAGGGAAGAAAGGGAAAATGCCAGGTTGGAGAGGCAGCAAAGCCTACCTAGAGAGCCCCTCTTCACACTCAATGACGACTACAATGCCAGGGATCATCGGTATCCAGATGGAGTATATAAACACTAATTAAGATAAAAATTATCTGTTTACATTTATACAAAAATTGTAATTTTTGTTTTAAGGGGGGAGGAATGTGACAATTTTGATGTTTTACTACCTTACTAAGTCAGATTTATAGCTATAATGTTAATACCTTAAGCCAATTATACTTGTATTTACTTCCGAAGTCATTTAAAAATAGTACAAAGTTAATATTTCGATTTTACAGATGTTTACCTTTCACTTCTTTAAGTAATTCATTGAACCCGCCATATTGTCAGTCACACCAAACGTAATATGTATTCTATAATTCTATTGGTTAAGAGACTTAGTCCTAGCCAATCAGATTAGGCATTTATTTTTAGTGTATAATTGGCTTACTCTGCCTATATATAGAGCAACTCAACTAGTAAAATTCACTCTGCTAGGGGTCAAGAACGCAAGGTTCGTGCTTCTTAAGAACTTCAAGTTCGGTAGCAAATTTATGTAGTATAATGTAGATACCCATAGTAGAGTCACTCATTTATTGGTTCAGGGTAGAATTAGATATCCCTTACCTTATTTCAGTTACATATATTGATAGGTTATCCCTATGTTTATTTTTATATAGGCCTACATTCTTGGGTGTATGGAAGCTCTTTAGTACAATAAATACATATTTTTGAAGTCACATTCTCCCCCAATATTTTTCAATTATTTAATTATTTTTGGATAAATCTATTTGTTATATATTTTTTTGGAAACATTTTGCTTTTTGTTATCAACTAGTCTAAAGTCCTATTTTTACCTTTGTTATAATAAATTATAAAACTTTACAAATCTTTTCATTTCAAAACAAGGTGATGATCATAATCTGGGAATCACTAAAGAACCAGGGTAGATAATTTAACCAGTGTAGCCCATATAAATTGGTTTAATAAGACTTTCTAATCCCAAGTTCTATAATCAATATAGTATATTGAATTAAATTATTAAATCAAAGTTAGGACTTGTGCTTTGGAAAAGGTTTGTTTTATTTTAGTCCATTGATAACACTGGTTCCCGTTACAGTACAATCTCCGAATTTTACACAAAAGAGCGCACTAGGAATTATAACTCATCAATAGTGGAAATATAACGTATTTAATGAATTGCTGACTTACGTAGACTGTTTCTTAATTTTGGGGGGAGTTTCTCATAGTCCACTTGTACGCATACTCCAGACTCACATACAGTGACGTAAAAGATGCTCATCTCCAGAGAATATTTAGTCTGAAACGATTTCGTGAATTATTTTGCAAACTACAAAGTATGTGTTTATATATATGTTTTCAAATTCCCTATTTAGTTCTTTATGAGATAAAGTCATAGCATTGAAATAAATGTAATCCCAATCAATGGAATATATCACAGCATGATCGCTGAAATTAACTACTCTTGCAGTGTTTTCCTTCTTTTTTTGTTTCTGTTTACGAGTACTACCCAAACAGATTACTAGGTTTAAAAAAGAGTAATTTATTCAGGTTTAAAAAAAATATCAGACTGGTTGTAGATAAAATATAAACATTCATTCAATCACAAAATCGAAATAAAATTTATAATATTTTTTTTAAGTGGAACTTTATTTTCATGCCTTATATCATTAACAAATAAAAATAATGGCGAGAATTTAATTTTCGCAAGTGGATTGTTTATTGAATCGTAAATTCTAGCGAATGAAGTATGATTAACAGTATGTCAAAGATCTGATATGGCAAATGTTAACATATCTGAATTTTTTTGTAGGTTAATTCGCATTCATGTCAATGTTATCTGATCAATCTAATGATTTTGCTCTTTTTGGTTCGTATTCATTAATCCTCGTCAGCATGCAATCGTTAGTCAAGCTTTTTGCACATCATCCCTCCTAAAACGTTTTTTTGGGGGGATAAATTTTCTTAAATTTATGCGAGAAATTAGATGCACAATCTGAAACAATCTTTTTTCTTTATACAGCAAAAGGGAAATGGTTGCAATATAGATGTAGTTTCAGATCATTTAACAAACTGCATTGGTGATTTTTTTACACCAACATAAACGTGTAAATCTTTGCTTAACAAATTGTACTCATGACTTTTATGCTTATAGTTTAAATAAATATATATAATTCATCTTTTTTTGCATCATACATGTAAGCATTCTATGTGAGTTATCTTATATCAAGATAGATTAAATTTCAATTAAAAATATACATGTATATCGAGGATGGTAGACATCACATAAACATGTACATATACATGAACTCTAGGCTATAGATGTGTCATTTATAGCCTAGATTTATTATTAAGATTTATTAGATTACTAGATTTATTTATAACATTCAAAAAGTTTTGGTAATGAATAAATGTTGATTTTGTTAATGAGGTCTATTACCGTAGTGTTCAGAGGGTCAGATTTACTGTTCATCAAAGAGGGTACAAGAGGGTTATACTAAAAAAAAAAGAAAGACATGTTAATTTATCACAGTAATTTGTTTGGATAGAACTAATTATAAACATGCATCACTGTTAGAATCAGAACAATCTTAATAGAAATTGTATCTTCTAGAATATTTATTCTTGAAACTGAATGATTAATATTCAGAATCAAGGCAATGAATATTCATTTTCGCATCATTACATGAACAGACATTTTATCAAGCCGAGTGAACGTTCATCAGCATTTTTAAAAATGTAATGTACTCTTCGACAAGCATTATAATCGCAGCAGAGACATAAATAATGTTTTTATTTGTGTCTCTGATAATAGTCACAATCTTTGAGTCATGTTTCGTAACCTATAACATTATGAGTAAATTGTAAGTGACATTGGTAAGTCTTTTCTTGACAAAAATAATTTGATGATGTTCATATTTCTTTTTGTGATGTGCTTTTATCATTATATGATGTACGCGTGTCATTATGTGATGTGATTTTGTCATTGTATGAGGTGTGTTTTTGTCATTATTTGTGGTGTGCTTTTGTCATTTTTGGTTTACATACTAAGTCATTACATGATGTGCTTTTATCACTACGTGATGTGATTTTATCATTATGTGATGTGCTTTTGCCATTATGTTGTATGATTTATTCATTATACGGTGTGCATTTGTCAATATGTGAAATGCATATTTCATTCGATCGTGTATGTTCAAAAGCAATTACGTCGTGTTCAAAAGTCAAGTGTGTGGTGTAAGTTATTAATACATCTTTTCGTCGTGATTCACAATTTTTATCGTGATAGAAACATCTTCCTTCTTCATTTACAACAGTGGATAATGCAGACATTCAAACATAGAAATTGCATTTGAAAAAATCATTTTTTTCGAAAATCATATTTAAAGGACGTACATGTAGCATCACTTTTGGAAAGTTTGTTTACGAGTTTTTTCACTTATACTTATGAAAAGAAATTAAATTCAATAAACTTAAAACCATTATATCTGTTCAATATAAATTTATGGTATTTTAATAAAATATTTCAATCAATAAATCCATATCTGATTTATGTTTAAGTCATCTTATGATGAATATATGCAGAAGAAAAGAAGATGGGCATTAACGATATCAACAAAATGTTTTAAAGCCTCCACACCACAAAAAGATGTTTGCATAACATGCGATAAATTCAGGACGTAATTGCTATTGAAAGTACATAATTTATGAAATGTGCACGTCATATAATGATAAGTACACACCACATAATGACTGAGTCACATGATTAGACAGTCCAGGTGTTTCATATATGTGTAAGCTTATAGCAATTCAATACAATATCTTGCCTTATGAACTGATACAGGTAGTGCTTTTGTGCTTTCCCATTTTATGATAAAGCATCCGGGTGCGACAATGGCCCAAAGCCAAAGGCAAAAAGGAAGAGATAATGATACCAACACACGCACTGCTGATGGCCTTTTCTCATGCATCCCGACAAACTGAAATTGAATATGATTGCGAACATCGTGCGATTAGAGGAACTTATAAGTTTATACAATTCAAAGATGTGTAATTTGTGTAAACTGAGTTTACTTTTCTTTACTTTATTAAGGTATACTTCTCGTTCAAACAATGTTTAGGTTTAAGGTGTAATATTCCTCTGATAAGAGAGATAACTTTCTGAAGACATTTTTACATGAAATTCAAGGAATTTTCATGTAAGATTTTACTTATTTCATTCATGAGGACCATTTTTTATTCAACTCGGTCAAATTTGTTCAATTGTCAAGATGTTGATTTTTAGTTTCTATTGCCAATATTTTTACTAGTTTTTTTTATATTAGGGTATACAAACCATTCACACTCAGTTCCTTTAAACGGTGTAAATTGAAATATTTCTATCTCTCAGGCCGAACATATAATTCATGTAATTGTTACAGAAATTTTAGATGCAGAATTTTTTATCAGCATTTAATCAATATCTTTTTTTGATAAAATATTTTTAAGGGCGAAAATGGAAAGACAACTATTGTTGACGGATGCGTATTATTTTACAAATACAGAAAACAATTTGATATTCTGATTTAAAAAGCACCGCGTCAATATTTTCCAATGAGAATTAGATAGGTATGAGTGTGAACATTATTAGTATACACACCTTTTATTTTTAATTATATTCTGAGATAAAAATAATATATCTTTCTATTTACCATAACAAATTTTCTTCACATCATGATTTGACATATCATTGATTTCTGAAAAAGTAAGCAAGGCTTCACACTTCCAAATATTTTCCATTTGAATCTAATGCTACTGCTGTTAAAGAAAATAAATATTTGGAAGGGGGCGAAATTTGGAGCAGAGGGATATTTCACCTTAAAACATTTTACACATTTTATCGTTGGTATATATAACTAAAGTTCAACAAAAAAGTAATTAACGATTAAATAAGACAATTAAACGTACATGTATATCAGAAAAGTCGTACGTAAGATTTTTTTAGTAAAACATTTGTTTTATGAATAGTATCGTTTAAACACGAGTGAAAATTATATAAGAAAACTGAGTATCATAATGGAATATATATATTGTACGTACCTAAGAAAGAATACCACTTAAATTGTAATCTCGGACTTTATGCTGCATGTGGATCATTTAAACGCGACATCGAATAAGTCTACATTGTACCATTGTTCAACATGCACATAATTATATACATTTGATTTTAGATATAGCTGGATTTTACGTCAAGAAAAATACCCATAATTTGAATTTCTCCTGCAGCTACATGTGTATTTGATCTTTCTTTAAAAACAAAATTTAATGCACCACCTGTTAGAGAAAATGTAGGGAAAGAAATTATTACATTTAACCAAGCAGGAAAATGTGTGATACCTTTCATTTTTTACAAAACAAATGGTGTACTTAGTAATACATAAAATGAATTTTAGAAAAGGTTGAAACGTTCATTTATTTTTTAAAAAAACGAAAGTGTCATTACGATTCATTCGTTAGAATTTCTGACATAAAATAGAAACAATAAAAACTGTTTGAGAAAATCATCGGGAAAAGTCAGTCCAGTATAATTTTAAAAATAATTGTTACTTAAAAAAATCAAAAAAGTTAAAGATATATGTGGTGGCATATTTCTGCCCCCTACATGCAAGATAATTTATTTCATTTAACATGCAAGAATATTATGTCAACATGCAAAATAATTATGTTGACATGCAAGTTACAATTCTCGTAAGAGAATTTGATTTTAATATGGTTAAAATCACTCACGTACGCCCGTTTCTGACATCGTAGATGCAAGATGCAACAAAATTAATTATGCAAGATGAGGTTAACTTACGTCAATATGCGAATTAATTATGTAGTATGGTGGCATATTTCTGCCCCCTACATGCAAGATAAATTAAGTTAACATGCAAGAAAATTCTGTAGACATGTAACATATTTATATCATCATGCAAGGTAAACATGTTGACATGCAAGTTACCAATTTTATAAGAAAATATAATTTAGATATGGGTAAATTTACTTACTAACGCCCGTATCTGACATTTTAAATGCAATTCATTCAAGTTAATACGCAAGATGATTATGTCAACATGCGACTCATTTATGTCAACATGCGAGATAATTATGTTAACATGCAAGATATGTAAGTTGATATGCAAGTTATCATCTTGAGTGCCCAGATAGCATGACTATGTTGGGCCAACATTTGTTAAAGGTTGTATGGTTGGCGTTGGGGGAACAACGTTGGGCCAACGTTGGACGAATGTTACCAAGTCAACCTTCTCGACCATGACGGAATTCCTATGTTGGCCCATCGTTGATCCAACGTAAGCAACTTCCATTCACTTTAGTTTCCAAAGAAGGAAGGTTCATGGCGTTGGCCCAACGTTGGACCAATGTTTATAATACACCCTTAAAGAAAGTGTATTTACAAGTTAGTAGTAGTATGTTGGCCCAACGTTGGCCCAATGTTTGTAATACACACAAGTGTTATTTTGTTTAGGTCTCCAGAGATGGGATATTTATATTGGGCCAACGTTGGACCAATTATTATACTGCCAACTAATTGATGGTGTCAATTTTAAAATTAGCTGCTGAGCTTTACGTTGGGACAACGTTGGTATATTCTGAAATAATTAAGAGGACTTTCTATGTCCATGCTTATCATTGGATGACTGCTTTTGTTTAGATATGATATTTTCAAATTTTAACTTTGCACTTAAGTGATCAAGCACCAAAGAGTGTTTATTCTATTTTTTGAATTGTGTATATGCTTATTTATTTGTAATAACCCAAATAGCAGAACACCGTTGGCCAAATCTTACATTATGGTTCTATTATCTTTGTTGGGTTCATTGATTGGGCCAACAATGGCCCAACATGGAATATTGATAGCTGGTTATGTATAATAGTGCGCTAATGTTGGGCTTACTGTTGGCATTATATCATAAAACTATTATCATGAGAGAAAATATTTGTTTGAGGATTGGCATCGGTTCTACGTTGGCCCAATACACCATGAATCAGACTGAGCATCATGGGTAGACAACAACCGGACTACTTGTAATATCCGCGTCATTTTTAATCTGACACGAGCGTAATGAGACTGATACCTTGCATATCTGCACTCACTTTGTAAGTATTAATTATATGTTTGCCTCGGCACAGCTGAATTAACGTTTAGATTTTAAACGATACCATGTACAAATCTGTGTAAATCAGACACGGGGAAGTGCAGAGGCCAGGTGCTGTTGGGTAAACGCTGTACAGATAGCATGCTAACATTGGGCCAACGTTGGGCCAATGTAATCGGTTACATCGGGCCAATGTTGGCAAATGGCATTGACCCAATTTAAGTCAATGTTGGCCCGATATGTTGGGCCAACGTTTGCCTAATGTAGAGTGTTATTTCTACAGATATTGGCCCAACGTCGCGCCAACATTGGCCCAATGAATGCGACATTGTTGGCGAAACGTCAACAAGAACATTGGGTCGATGTTGGCAAATGACGTTTACCCAGTGCCATTTTGCTCCTTGCCCCAATGTTGGCCCGATATATTGGACATAAATTGGGCCAATGTGTATAAACATTTAATTGTTACAAATCTGTATATTAACAAATCTGATCGTCTCTACAATCAAAAATAAATCTACAACCAATCCTACTTGAAAAATCAATCTAGCTAAAACAAATTTAAAATTCTTATAATTTATCGAAACAAAATAAATAATCAATGATTAATTTTTTTGTTTATATACAAGAAAAATAAATGAAAGTATAAAAATGTGTTTTGATACAGTTAAAACAATTAATAATTTGCTCCTCATTTAAATTGAAATTTGTGTCTAGTAGAATACATTTCCTAAGTCTACCACTTAATTTACTTATATACACTTAACGTCGAGAACATGATCAAACATTTTGAAAATGTTGAATTTGCTGAAGTTAAAACAAAATTTATTCAGTACTAAAAATAAATTGGGTTCTTTCATTTAGAATTTGTTCAGTGTAACGACAAATTTTCAATACATGTATTTTATATGGGGCAACATTGAATCAAAATTGTTTTGATGATGATTATCAAGCGTATAAATATTATGCATAAATGCCTTCATCATGCAAGCTAATCACTTAATCACACCATGAAACAAAAAAGACGGTTAATATTATTCCTTAATTGACAGCTTAAACATATAGTGATATACTTGTAATTTTAATCGTATGTTTACTCTGAGAAAAGTGACAAATGTATTAAGTACCAAATATTATAATTTTAGTGCTACTGGAGATTCTAAAAAGACATGGAGAACACAATCAAAGAATGGCTAAGGTATGCCAAGGACAGGGATAAGGGAGGAAGAAACGGACAGAGAAGAAAAGAAGGGGGAGGAGGAGACTCGAGAAGAGGAAATGGAGACTTAGGAGAGGGATCAGATAGAAAGTGGCAGTACCTAACTTTTTTCTGTGATATAGTGGGACATACCTGTAGTTCTACCCTTTTTGTGTCTGTTTGTCAGTTATAAACACGATGCAGATGCCAGAAACATTTTTTTGTGTAAGTAAACAAAATGACGGGATTCATTTTAGTATTATTTTAACAACAGGAGGGCTTTGTTTATTTGTTAGACGTGCTTATTGATACCTGTAATTTACTGAACTTGTGCATAATTTACATCAGAGAGGGAGTATACAGTCATGTAACCCTACATGTATCGCTTGAAGTGAGCATCAACTTTTAATTCTTTATTAATGTTTTCTTCATGCACTGAGCAATAAAATTATAGTATGTTATAATTCAATTTAATATTTTGATTTCTTTTTCCTCAGTTTTTTAATTAATGTAGAGCTACTTACAATGTAATACTTGTTGATGGCAATTCTATGAGAATATTGAGAATATGTATTAAACTATTAATCTAGCATGTATAGCATATATAGATAGTATTAAAGGGCTTTTACCATTAAACCGTACTACAAAACTAGTATAAACTTATTGTATATATTTGTTTGTCAATTTTGAGGACAAATGGCCAACCAGTGAAGAGCAAATGAGTTGTCATGATGGAGAGCCAATAAGATACAAACCAACGTTGGCCCAAAAATGATGTTTTCCTAATATTGAAAGAATAAGTGGCCCAACAATGGCTCAATGATATCCGTTCGGTGGTCCAACAATAAGCCAACAAGTTGGTCTGATTATGGGCCGATGAGCAAATTACCGTTGGCCCAACATTAATTGCTTACAATGGCCCAACTGTACAAAAATGACATTTGCCCAACATTGAAAAAATACATTGGTCCAACAGTGGCCCAATATTAACTGTTACATTGGCCCAACAATAAGCCAACAAGTTGGTTTGATTAAGGGCCGATGAGCAAATTACCGATGGCCCAATGTCGAATTCAAACAGTGACCCAACATAAGGAGCGTTGTTGGCCAAACAAAGGTCCAATAACATCCTGCTATCTGGGTGTTGACTTAAATAAGTTGCATGGTAACATAATTATCCTGCATGTCTACATAATATCTTGCATGATTGCATAAGTATCTTGCATGTTGACATTAAAAAAGTTGCATGTCTACATAATTAACTCGCATGTTGACAAAAATATCTTGCATGTGAACATAATTATCTCGCATGTTAACATAAGTAAATCGCATCTTCTCATAATTATTTTGCATCTTGCATCTACGACGTCAGATACGGGCGAAAGCACGGGATTTTACCCATATTTAAATCAGATTCCCTTTAAAGATTTTTAACTTGCATGTATACATAATTATCTTGCATGTATACATAATTTTCTTGCATGTTGACATAATTTTCTTGCATGTATACATAATTTTCTTGCATGTTGACATAATTTTCTTTCATGTTAACATAATTTATCTTGCATGTCGGGGGCAGAAATATGCCACCATAATGTAGACATGCATTATATGATGCGTTTAACTTACGTCAACATGCGAGGAAATTATGTAGACATGCATTATATTTATGTCAACATGCGAGTTAATTATGCAGACATGCAAGTTAAATAAACATGCAAGATCCTTATGTTAATATATGCGAGATAATTATGTAGACATGCAAGATATCATCTACAAGAATTTGAATTTTTCTATTAAAATTTGTATTGTCAAATTTTTGTAGACAACAAAGATATTCGTGTTCAAATGCAAGATAATTATATTAACATGCCACTTATTTTTGTCGATATGCTACTTACCCAGATAGCAGGATGTTATTGGACCTTTGTTGGGCCAACAACGCTCCTTATGTTGGGTCACTGTTTGAATTCAACATTGGGCCATCGGTAATTTGCTCATCGGCCCTTAATCAAACCAACTTGTTGGCTTATTGTTGGGCCAATGTAACAGTTAATATTGGGCCACTGTTGGGCCAATGTGTTATTTCAATATTGGGCAAACGTCATTTTTGTACAATTGGGCCATTGTAAGCAACTAATGTTGGGCCAACGGTAATTTGCTCATCGGCCCTTAATCAAACCAACTTGTTGGCTTATTGTTGGGCCAATGTAACAGGTAATATTGGGCCACTGTTGGGCCAATGTATTTTTTCAATGTTGGGCAAATGTCATTTTTGTACAGTTGGGCCAATGTAAGCAATTAATGTTGGGCCAACGGTAATTTGCTCATCGGCCCTTAATCAGACCAACTTGTTGGCTTATTGTTGGACCAACGAACGGATATCATTGAGCCATTGTTGGGCCACTTATTCTTTCAATATTAGGAAAACATCATTTTTGGGCCAACGTTGGTTTGTATCTTATTGGCTCTCCATCATGACAACTCATTTGCTCTTCACTGGTTGGCCATTTGTCCTCAAAATTGACAAACAAATATATACAATAAGGTTATACTAGTTTTGTAGTACAGTTTAATGGTAAAAGCCCTTTAATACTATCTATATATGCTATATATGCTAGATTAATAGTTTAATACATATTCTCAATATTCTCATAGAATTGCCATCAACAAGTATTGCATTGTAATTAGCTCTACATTAATTAAAAAACTGAGGAAAAAGAAATCAAAATATAAAATTGAATTATAACATACTATAATTTTATTGCTCAGTGCATAAAGAAAACATTAATAAAGAATTAAAAGTTGATGCTCACTTCAAGCGATACATGTAGGGTTACATGACTATATACTTCCTCTCTGATGTAAATAATGCACAAGTTCAGTAAATTATAGGTATCAATAAGCACGTCTAACAAATAAACAAAGCCCTCCTGTTCTTAAAATAATACTGAAATGAATCCCGTCATTTTGTTTACTTACACAAAAAATGTTTCTGGCATCTACATCGTGTTTATAACCGACCAACAGACACAAAAAAGGGTAGAACTACAGGTATGTCACACTATATCACAGAAAAAAGTTAAGCACTGCCACTTTCCATCTGATCCCTCTCCTAAGTCTCCATTTCCTCTTCTCGAGTCTCCTCCTCCCCCTTCTTTTCTTCTCTGTCCGTTTCTTCCTCCCTCATCCCTGTCCTTGGCATACCTTAGCCATTCTTTGATTGTGTTCTCCATGTCTTTTTAGAATCTCCAGTAGCACTAAAATTGTAATATTTGGTACTTAATACATTTGTTACTTTTCTCAGTAAAGAGTAAACATACGATTAAATTTACAAGTATATCAGTATATGTTTAAGCTGTCAATTAACGAATAACCGTCTTTTTTGTTTCATGGTGTGATTAAGTGATTAGCTTGCGTGATGAAGGTATTTATGCATAATATTTATACGCTTGATAATCATCATCAAAACAATTTTGATTCAATGTTGCCCCATATAAAATACATGTATTGAAAATTTGTCGTTACACTGAACAAATTTTAAATGAAAGAACCCAATTTATTTTTAGTACTGAATAAATTTTGTTTTAACTTCAGCAAATTCAACATTTCAAAATGTTTGATCATGTTCTCGACGTTAAGTGTATATAAGTTAATTAAGTGGTAGACTTATGAAATGTATTCTACTAGACACAAATTTCAATTTAAATAAGGAGCAAATTATTAATTGTTTTAACTGTATCAAAACACATTTTTATACTTTCATTTATTTTTCTTGTATATAAACAAAAAATTTAATCACTGATAATTTATTTTGTTTCGATAAATTATAAGAATTTTAAATTTATTTTAGCTAGCTTGATTTTTCAAGTAGGATTGGTTGTAGATTTATTTCTGATTGTAGAGACGATCAGATTTGTTAATATACAGATTTGTAACAATTTAATGTTTATAGTTATACACATTGGCCCAATGTTGGTCCAATATATCGGGTTAACATTGGGCAAAAGAGCAAAATGACACTGGGCTAACGTCATTTGCCAACATCGATCCAATGTTCTTGTTGACGTTTCGCCAACAATGTCGCATTCATTGGGCTAATGTTGGCGCGACGTTGGGCGAATATCTGTAGAAATCACTCTCTACAACGTTGGCCCAACATATCGGGCCAACATTGGGTCGATGAGCAAACTTAAATTGGGTCAATGCCATTTGCCAACATTGGCCCGATGTAACCGATTACATTGGCCCAACGTTGGCCCAATGTTAGCATGCTATCTGTACAGTGTTGACCCAACAGCACCTGGCCTCTGCACTTCCCCGTGTCTGATTTACACAGATTTGTACATGATATCGTTTAAAAACTAAACGTTAATTCAGCTGTGCCGAGGCAAACATATAATTAATACTTACAAAGTGAGTGCAGATATGCAAGGTATCAGTCTCATTACGCTCGTGTCAGATTAAAAATGGCGCGGATATTACAAGTAGCCCGGTTGTTGTCTACCCATGATGCTCAGTCTGATTCATGGTATATTGGGCCAACGTAGGGCCGATGCCAATCCCCAAACAAATATTTTCTCTCATGATAATAGTTTTATGATATAATGCCAAAAAGTAAGCCCAACATTAGCGCACTATTATACATAACCAGCTATCAATATTCCATGTTGGGCCATTGTTGGCCCAATCAAGGTAACCCAACATAGATAATAGAACCATAATGTAAGATTTGGCCAACGGTGTTCTGCTATCTGGGTTATTACAAATAAATAAGCATATACACAATTAAAAAATAGAATAAAACACTCTTTGGTGCTTGATCACTTAAGTGCAAAGTTAAAATGTTGAAAATATCATATCTAAACAAAAGCAGTCATCCAATGATAAGCATGGACATAGAAAGTCCTCTTAATTATTTCAGAATGTACCAACGTTGTCCCAACGTAAAGCTCAGCAGCTAATTATAAAATTGACACCATCAATTAGTTGGCAGTATAATAATTGGGCCAACGTTGGCCCAATATAAATATCCCATCTTTGAAGACCTAAACAAAATAACACTTGTGTGTATTACAAACATTGGGCCAACGTTCGGCCAACATACTACTACCAACTTGATAGGACACGTTCTTTAAGGGTGTATTACAAACAATGGGCCAACGTTGGGCCAACATAATACTACCAACTTGATAAGGCACTTTCTTTAAGGATGTATTACAAACATTGTGCCAACGTTGGGCCAACATACTACTACCAACTTGATAGGACTCGTTCTGTAAGGGTGTATTAGAAACAATGGGCCAACGTTGGGCCAACATAATACTACCAACTTGATAAGGCACTTTCTTTAAGGATGTATTACAAACATTGTGCCAACGTTGGGCCAACATACTACTACCAACTTGATAGGACTCGTTCTGTAAGGGTGTATTAGAAACAATGGGCCAACGTTGGGCCAACATAATACTACCAACTTGATAAGGCACTTTCTTTAAGGATGTATTACAAACATTGTGCCAACGTTGGGCCAACATACTACTACAAACTTGATAAGGCACTTTCTTTAAGGGTGTATTACAAACAATGGGCCAACGTTGGGCCAACATACTACTACCAACTTGTAAATACACTTTCTTTCAGGGTGTATTATAAACATTGGTCCAACGTTGGGCCAACGCCATGATCCTTCCTTCTTTGGAAACTAAAGTGAATGGAAGTTGCTTATGTTGGACCAACAATGGCCCAACATAGGAATTCCGTCATAGTCGAGAAGGTTGACTTGGTAACATTGGTCCAACGTTGGCCCAACGTTGTTCCCCCAACGCCAACCATACAACTTTTAACAAATGTTGGCCCAACATAGTCATGCTATCTGGGTAGTTATGTCACACGTTGACATTATACATATATCACATGGCTTCGAGGGTGACATACCAGAATATTTACCCCGAGGTGACAGGAAAGCTCTGGAGTGTTATGTCACCCGATGCCGAAGGCAGAGGGTGACATAACACTCCAGGGCTTTCCTATCACCGACTGGCAAAAATGCGTAACGTAACAACACGTGAACGTGATAGAAAGGATGACATAACTGTTTCCGTCGGGGGTGACATAACTGTTTCCGGCGTGACATAACTGTTTCCGGTGTGACTTGGCATTTTTCAGGGTTTATAGTGAAACTTATTACATTTGTGATATAATAAGAAAACTTATTTAAAAATGTTATATAATTTTCTCGCACGTTGACATAAATACGTTGCGTGTTGACATAAATAAGTTGCATGTTGACATAAATAAATTGCATGATGACATAAATAAGTTGCATGTTGACATAAATAAGTTGCATGTTGACATTAATAAGTTGCATGTTGACATTATAAGTTGCATGTTGACATTAATAAGTTGCATGTTGACATTAAAAAGTAGTGTGTTGAAATAATTATCCTGCATCTTTTAAATCTCGAATCTACGTACAATGACAGATAATGGATACAGGCATTAGTAAGTAAATTTACGCATATTTAAATTACATTTTCTTACAAAATTGGAAACCTGCATGTCAACACAGTTAACTTGTGTGACAGACTCATGTTTTTATATATTATGCACATAAGCATAGCAATGCATATTGCATGTGCATCTGCTCATTGATTTAATTATATATGTTTTTACTTGCAGCACACTCTTACAGCTTTATTAATATAACCTGTAGTTAAGTGTATTGATTTTTAAATGATTCTTTTCCAGAGAGGTCCAGAGTTAGTCTCGGGGCTCTAATTATATTCTGGCAATGGTCATTTTGTAACTTTTGGTTTCATTGGTTTTTTAGTAGTGTCTTATGGTTTTCGATTGGTTTTTGTGTTTCCCTCCAAGTTTTCTTTGTGATTTTGGTTAATTTTTGCTTGGTTGCCATATGTGTTAGAAGTGTTTTTGTCATTGAGTCTACCCATACTTGTTTTACATACCAGAGACATTGACATTGAGACATACATTTCCTCTTGCATGGTAAGTAACTAATAAGTAATATAATTCTAATTCTATTAAATGTAAAATCTGAAATTTTTGCACTTATAATTCCTTAGATCGCTTTTCTGGATTAATGTATAGTGTGAGTGAAACCTTAGATATACAGTTATGTGTAAATAGTAAATACATTGCTGTCTCACCTTTTCATATTTTTTAAAGTAAACTTTATTTTATGATGTAAGATGTAACAATGGAAAGTGTGTGAAGTGGAGAGATTCTTCTTTTTAAACCTGAAAAAGACTATTAATGTAAATTAATATTTTTGAATTATAATTTGAACATCTAAATGGCTAAAATATGGATGAGTGCAAGATGAAGTGGCCAGTGAGCTGTTGAAGGAATTTTACTGAAGAAAATGTTCCATCTTGGTGTAAACCCCCACCCCACCCCGCTTTTTAGGTCTTAATATAGTTGAAAAATATACTAAGTGTGCGTGTGTTAGAGTTTTAAAAATGAGCCGGCTATTTATAATAAATTATTTATCACATAGGATGATGATGATAGATATTTAAATAAATGTATTCTTTTTTTCATTTCATAACTAGAATACCTGCTTCACCACCAAAAGCTCAGTAAAAAGCATAATATGTTGTACTTTTGCAATAGCATTTATTTGATTTTTACAGTTGATGGTTCACTTTAACAATTAAGTCATTATCATGTACGGAGGTACAGAATTGATAATAGATAACAAAACTTTTTAGTGGTCATAAATATGGTGTTAGGGGCACTTACATTATGAAGATCTGGAGTTGAGGGCAGGGCGGTTGTCATTTTCTTCAAGGACAAATTATTTGTGCTTTGAAATAAGCCCTTATATGATGAGCTAAATATTAATATCGTATAATAGAGCTTAATACATTGCCTTATTGTAAAAGTAATATAAGCTGTCAACTGTAAAAATCAGCGCTCCTCGTTAAAAGTCTGCTATATTGCACTACATGCATATTTGTTCGATTTACACAACCTAAAATACAGGTTCATTGTCCGCCCAAGAGACCCCGCAATAACTCCGAGGTTTTCGAGTACGTACTTTAGGAGTAAAACCAGGCACGAAAGCAGTGGTATTGGTTAATTATGTACACTATGATATTTCATTTGAATGAAAAATTTTCTGAAAGGGATTCCATTGCAAAAGCCTTCAGCTGAATATACTTGTTGAAGTGCAAAAATATGAACTAAATTTATTGAAAGAGGACCTTGGCATATATCTCGTAAAAAACGTGGTTTCAAAGTCATATTCTGATCTGCGAAGAACAGGAAAAAATTCTGAAAAACTTGTAAACATGAACCCTTTTAATGGAGAATACAGGGGATTGTTCCGCGCATGTAAGACAAAATACAGAACATTGTGTAACTTTGAGGAGCAAAATTACAGAAACACAATATGCAATAATTTGATAAAATCAATACCGGACAAATTTCGTCTCATGAAGATCACCATGAGGAATTCTATCAGTTAAAAAAAATCAACAAAGCTAACAACAAAGCAATATTTTCTTAAAAGTATAATAGATAAATTCCATGTCTTGAAAGAAAAACTACATAATATTCATTTCTTTGAACCAGACATTACTATCATTACAATAGGTAGTGCCCTTAGATTCCTGAAAAATGGAAAGAGTTCTTCCATTGGTATGATATCAAATGAAATGTTAAAAAATTAGGGATCTGTAATGTTAAAACCTCTTGAAAAAATAACTTTATACTTAATTCTGGTGTATTCATACTAATATCGCTACCTCGCCTTCGGAATTTCTCATTTTCGCGTTCGCACATTCGCACTCTCGTATCTTCGCCCTCTCACAATCGCATTTTCATCCTCTTACCTTCGCACTTTTTCCTTCGCCTTTTTTGTGGAGTTCTCTATCGTTGGAAGATAATTTTATTCATAAAATGACGTTGTCAGAGGATGAACCTTTGAAAATATATTTCCAACAAGGATTTTCGCATGCTCTTGTCAAAGGATAAAAGAATTACATGTATGACACCGTCATATGGGGACAACGAACTGTTTCAAGACCAAAAAGTCCATAAAACAATACAAAATAATAGCAGAGCAAACACAGACCTCGAAACATCAAAGGTGGCTTCAGGTGTCATGGAGGAGTGAGTATCCCCTGCCGACCGCTCAAACCTGCTGTGTGCTCCTTGTCATGATCGGGGAATAACGCCTAAAAGCTGTGGTCTATTTAGTATATAAATAATGGACTAACAATTAGTATGAAAAAAAAACGTCAGTCAGCATTTGACTCAAGGATAAATTGTATTTGCTGACAAGGTCATTGTATCGACCAAAGAACTTACAAAACGGTGACTTTAAACGAGAATGTTGATATTCTAGTTTCATAAACTTGCTTGTCAATAATTTACCTCGGTTTAGAAATTGTTCATACGTAGAGAATGATCTTGCGTATCGAATCAATTGAGATATATAAACTCTGTATGGAGGTGATGAAAGGATGAATTACACATTCTGTTTTCTAGCACAATAAACCAATGTATTGAATTCCAAATATGATAACTAAAGTTGTTCTTAGTTTTTTTTCTTTTTTAAAGAAATTTCAATTAAAACACGGACGCTTTTTATTAAACTGGCCTACCTATAATTCAAACTTGTATGCAAATGTTATAAGCAAGCTCTCGCTGAATATGGCCGAATCGGCTGAAACCTACAAACAATCAAGTAAAAACTGAGGTTCCGTGTCGCAGTAGGTGCTGGCACGAAAAAGATTCCTCCCTGCTCTATGGACCTTACTGCCGAGTATAGGAAAAAAATTGCAACTGGCCGCCGGCAAGTGGTGGCATCTCCAACTGAGTGAAAAATTCTCGAGAGGGACGTTCAACAGCAGATACAATTAAACTACAAGAATTAATGTAACTTGAATTAAATTGCTACTTGTCGACGTAAAACAACAAAATTATGCACGATGAAAGCTACATTTATTTCAAATCAGACCAGAAAAGAATATAGGGGATAATGAGGGCAGAATTCCTATAGTGTCAGATATTAAGAAATCACGTTTGATATGTTAATTGAGTGTTTAAAGAGATAAGCCCAAGAAGGGTAAAAAAAATGCCTCATCTAAAAAAAATAATGAAATATTGATAACATATAGTTTAGACTTCAAGCTTTATGGAACTGTTTTTTCTTTTCTTTTTTGATATCTATATATTACTTATTCTTTAAGATAGTTTGCAGTGTGACATTGCTTTACTGGAAAATTGCAAACAGAATGTCATAATTTATACACATGTATTACGTGAGGTAACGTTATATAAGGCCAAAATTATCTGATTGTAAAAACAGAAATGACTTGATAATGGATAATTGACTATCAAGTAGGACATTTTCAGTTTAATAGAAGAATACCAAAATTGACCAGTAATATTTTGTGCGATCCTTACAATGCAAAGGCCCAGTAGCAATGTTTTGTTTTTGAAAGTAAGTTGGGGATGGAGGAGACAACCACCACAAAAAATTAACATGCAGCAACAGTCTCCTGATAAACTGCACCGGTAATACAATGTTCGATTTTACTTATTCACTAAATACACCAAAAGGAATATTTCTTACTTCGTATATGTATATATATATATATATATATATATATATATATATATATATATATATATATATATATATATATATATATTTTTAACTTTTTTCTTTGTCTTGAGGAAGGGACAGGGCGTCCCGAAAATTTGACAATTTTTATTGTTCATGTCGTTGGTCATTTTTAGTGCTTATAAAAATGATACGTAAAAATGAAATATACTAGTAATTATCTGTCACAGTGATTGCACGTACTCAAAAATCCTATTCTGTTGGGGTTAGGGTGGCTTCCTCTATCAGTGCTTTAATGCAGGAATTTCCAGTCTTTAACCTTTTTAGAAATAGGCAGCATCTTAATAAAAATTTCATATCAAAGCTAGGCAGAAAAAAAGTTATCCTCCCCACTCTGTTACTGGAAAATATAAAATAAGATTTTAACGTGATTCATTTCAAAATTACAAGTTTTCTAAGAGAGTGCGCTTGCACCCCTTCATAAAAATCATTATTCATCCATTTAAAGTTATTTAGCAAAATCTTATGTATGAAATATTTGAGAAATGATTGTAAGAATGCACAAATATCCACCAAACCGATGCCCATTTTAAAAAAGAGTTTGGTTGAATTCAATGTGTATGGAATTATGATTGCAAGAAGATGTTCCTGTAAGCAGTTTTGCCCACACATTCGCTATTTTGTTAAGAAAATAGTCTATCAGTCAACAGATACAACTTATGTCATTATGTCAATGTAAATCAATAACCATCATTTTCAACATTATACCCTCTGAATATTCGAGTAAAAAAATCTGGGACGTGAAATCATCATAATGGGCGATGTTTTAAGTCACCGTTCTGAAATTAACAAATGTAAAAAAAAAAAAAATACAAGATCGATGAAAGTGTTCAGACATTCTATGACATTCTATGACATTAATTTTTCTACAAACTACACGTGCATAATAGTGGACTGTTAATATGATAAAGACATCATTGAGATTACAGCACACCTTTGAATATGATGAGTATATTCTTGAGCTTAAAAAAATCATTAACATGTAATAAGGCGACAATTTTTCATTTCCCAGATGTCTCTGTGTGTAAAAAGGCCTTTACTAATAAAGACAATAATAGCAACCTCAAAGCGAGTATACAAATATATAATTATATATGTGTGTGTGTGTGTGTGTGTGTGTGTGTGTGTGTGTGTGTGTGTGTGTGACATGATGAAACCAAAGTTAAGCATGTTCATACATATTCTAGTAGGATACCCCAGTATCCTAGGTACATTTACATGATATGTTTAAAGGTACAGATGATGCATCTCTGTAATTTGGCTTTCTCGCAGAATTGTAAACTTGTTGGGATTGAAGATCGTACATAATTTCAGCTTTCGACCGTCTGTGGTTTGCTGTCGTCTAATTTTGGAGTACAAATCTCCACAGAGGTACAACACAATGACACTGGAAGATATGCCAATACTGGAAATGACGATGGAGTAAGGGAAATCCATTGAAATACTATAAATACTATAATAATCCCAGCTTGAATCGATGGCATATAAAACTTCGCTTGTTGTTGTGTTCGCCATGCCCATTCGGTACACCATAATAGATTCAACAACAGCTTTAAAAAAAAGATAATTAAATACTTGATATAAGAAAACTTCAATTCGATAACAGGAACGCAATATTATATGTATTTTTTTTTTGCATGCATTACTTTATGACTGGAATTGACATCCAGCTAAGCTCTGACATTGTCTTACCGGCCAAAAGCACACTGACCCCCCCTGTTACGACTCGAGAAGAATTTCCAAAGTTCAAGAGCAGGAAAAAGAAGCCAATCACACAAAGATCCAAAACAGAAGTGCCCTCAATCTTAATTTCCATTAGGTCAGCTAAAAAAGGGATGAAATATTAATGTCAGTTAAGTGTGAAGTTTTGCATAACGTCACGATCTTTTTCGACAAATGCATCCGGTGTAAACAATTTACGTGTCTGGTCAACTCATATTATGAACATTGACATGGAAATAGTTTGTTGCTTGAGCGACAAATCAAGGATTGGAAGAAAGTTCCAGTCGTAAAGCTTGCAGTTAGGAGGCTTGTACAATTTACCTTGAGCGCAACTGTCAATGTAAATCGTGACGTGACGTATTACGTAAAACTTTACACGTAACTACAATTTATAATAACGCAACTATAGCCTAAAAATAAAGATTTTGTTTCTTAAAAATGCAAAATAGATTTTTGCAAATTGATGCATTCGAGTCAATTCTTTTTAGCGAAGTTGGGGGAATGAAAGATTCTTGCTTTAACATGTTGAACAGGAAAGAAATGTACTCTTTATATGATTATGTTAATCGTAAATCTTTAACAAAATATTGAAAATTTTCCGGTTTCAATTTAATGAATTGCTGACTTACGTAGACTGTTTCTTAGTTGTGAGGGAATCTCATAGAGTTTCTCATAGTCCACTCGAGCGCATGCTCCAGACTCACATTTATTGATGTACATGTAAAAGATGCTCATCTCCTGAGAATATTTAATCTGAAAAGATTTCGTAAATTATTTTGCAAACTACAAAGTAAATATATGTTTTCAGAATCTTTACTTAGCTCTCGATGATATAAAATAATTTCATTTAAATACCTGTAATTGCAATCAATGGAATATATTACTGCATGATTTGTATGATTTAACTGCTCACGCAGGGTTTTTTCCGTCATTTTTGTTTTTGTTTACGAGTACTACCCTAACAGACTACTAGGTTGCAAGAGAGAGTAATTTGTCCAGATTTTAAAAAAATAGACTGGGAGTAGATAAAATATAAAGCATTCATTCAATCATAAAATCTAAATAATACTTACATATATTTTTTTTAATAAGCGGAACTTTCTTTTCGCAAATTAAATTTTCATGGTTTATATCATTAACAAATAAGAATAATGGCGAGGAATTAATTTTTGCGAGCAGATTGTGGAGCGAATCCAAAATTAAATTCTAGCGAATAAAGCATGGTTTACAGTTTGTCAAAGATCTGACATGTCAAAAAGTACAAATCTGATTTCTTTCGGCGTTTAATTCACATTCCTGTCAATGTTATTTGATCTATCTAATGATCTTGTTTTTTTTTTATTTGTCCTCATTCGTCCTCCTCAGCATACGCTCGTTAGTCAAGCTTGTTTATTTGGGGTTTTTTGCCCATCATCCATCCTTAAACGTTATTTTGGAGAGATTGTCTTGAATGTATGTGAAAAATTAGTTGCACAATCTGAAACAATCTTTTTATTATTAGTATACAGCAAAAGAGAAGTATACATGTAGTTTCAGATCATTTAACAAACTGCATTGGCGATTTTTTTAATCCAACATATACATGTAAATCTTTGCTTAACAAACTGTACTTATGCATTTTATGCTTATGGTTTAAGGAGGAATGCCACACCAACTTTTTATTTTATAGATCTCTGAGTCAACCTTTTTAAACAATGGTTTCAGCATTAAAAGGCCGACATTAGCTCTCAAGTATTTTATATGAATTTTTTCGTATTTATTTCAAAGAAAACGAAAAAAAAATCTAAATTAGATGCTTTCTTGTGAAAATTTGCTGTAAATGAATGCATCACATGAATAACTTATAAAATATGTAAAGGAAAATAAATATACACGCATCATGCGTGTAATAAATATTTTATCCTATTCATCATGAATTAAAAATTAATTAAAAATATGTACTGATGACGGCGGAAGTCACATATACATGTACTGTAGGCTATAAATGTATCATAATAAACATTCAAAAAGTTTTGTTAATGAATAAATGTCGATTTTGTTAATGAGATTTCTTACCGTTTCAGTGTTCAGAGTTTCAGATGTACTGTTCAACAGAGAGCGTACAAGGGGGTTATACTAAAACAGAAAAAAGGCATGTTAATTTATCAAAGTAATTTGTTTTGATAGAACCACAGGCTTTTGGGTCGCTTGAAAAAAAATTGTGTGAAAAAAAAGGTATGGAACTCTTACACTGGGTACCGAATTTCGCTGATAGAATATCTTTTTTATTCACAAACTCTAAAATTCTACTTTCTATTTAAATCTATTCATAGGTGAATTCTTCATTTCTACCAAAGCTCATTCCAAAATTCCCTATATTTCTCGAGATATTTTGAGATCAATCCTAGAAATGACCTACTTTCTTTTACTCGACATAAGCTTGGGCCCCTAGCCATTTACATGTAAAACACAAAGGTGTTTGAAGAGCAGCGAAGAGTTGCATAGCATTTGCAAGATCTTTCAACATTTTAAAGTTGATTTCTTTCTCCGGATTGTAAGGTTAAGTTCGTATCAATTTCTTTCGCGAAAAATTAAGTTAAAAACGTCTCCATCAACAACTACACCGCTATGTTGATTATGAACGTAACAGAAGCTATGGTCGAACGATTTTTCCCCGGAATGCATATATAAATATATCTTTCGATTTTCAGAACAATTAGACCGCTAAAATGTCGTTTGTGACTTAGTAAGATCATATGATCCAATTAGAGAAAAACCACGTAAAGCTCGAATGCAAATGAGCAAATATTCATTGAGTTTAGAATAAACTCCGGGGAAGATTTTTCCTGTCGTTCCCGCTTCATAATTAGTGCAGGGCCCAAGCTGATGTCGAGTGAAAAAAAATTAGGTCAATTTCGGAATTTATTTCAGAGTATCTTGAGAAGTAGAAGGAATTACGGAATGAAATTTGGTATTAATGAAGACTTTTATATATGGATAGATATTGATAAAAAGCAAGATTGTAAAGCATTTGATTTAAAAGAATTTTATTGGCGAAAGTAGGTACCCTATGAAAAGAGTTTCATACCTTTATTTTTTTTCAACACCTCAATTTTTTTAAAGCGATCTACAGGCATGTGGATAGAACTAATATAAACATATATCACTGTTAGAAACAAAACATTCGTAATAGAAGAGGTATCTGCAAGAACATTTATTCTTCAAATACTGAATGATTATTCAGAATCAAGGCAATGGATATTCATTTTCACATCATTACTTGAATAGACATCTTATCAAGCCGAGTGAACGTTCAGCATTTTAAACAAGAGGCCCATGGGCCACATCGCTCACCTGAGAAGCTTTGACCATTCTGTTCTTTACCAGATTTCCCCCTTGTTATACATAATGCATCCCCACCCTATCCCACTGATTATAATTTAGACATTTTGAAATCTACACTACCCCATGATCCTTCCATGGGCACATATGTTTCAGCTTTTTTGGCCCAGTGGTTCCTGAGAAGAAGATTTTCAAAGATTTTTCCTATATATTTCTATGTAAAACTTTGATTCCCCTATAATGGCCCCGCCCTTCCCCCGGGGGTCATGATTCCTACAATTTAGAATTTACACTACCCCAGAATGCTTCCACATAAGCTTCACTTTTTCTGGCCCAGTGGTTCTTGAGAAGAAGATTTTCAAAGATTTTTCCTATATATTTCTATATAAAACTTTGATTCCCCATTGTGGCCCCGCCCTTCCCCGGGGGGTCATGATTTGAACAATTTAGAATCTACATTATACCAGGATGCTCCCACATAAGTTTCAGCTTTTCTGGTCCAGTGGTTCTTGAGAAGAAGATTTTCAAAATTTTTCCTATATATTTCTATGTAAAACTTTGATACCCCATTGTGGCCCCGCCCTTCCCCCGGGGGTCATGATTCCTACAATTTAGAATTTACACTACCCCAGAATGCTTCCACATAAGCTTCACTTTTTCTGGCCCAGTGGTTCTTGAGAAGAAGATTTTCAAAGATTTTTCCTATATATTTCTATATAAAACTTTGATTCCCCATTGTGGCCCCGCCCTTCCCCGGGGGGTCATTATTTGAACAATTTAGAATGTACATTATACCAGGATGCTTCCACATAAGTTTCAGCTTTTCTGGTCCAGTGGTTCTTGAGAAGAAGATTTTCAAAGATTTTTCCTATATATTTCTATGTAAAACTTTGATACCCCATTGTGGCCCCGCCCTTCCCCCGGGGGTCATGATTCCTACAATTTAGAATTAACACTACCCCAGGATGCTTCCACATAAGTTTCAGCTTTTCTGGCCCAGTGGTTCTTGAGAAGAAGATTTTCAAAGATTTTTCCTATATATTTCTATGTAAAATTTTGATTCCCCAATGTGGCCCCGCCCTTCCCCCGGGGGTCATGATTTGGACAATTTAGAATCTACACTACCCCAGGAGGCTTCCACATAAGTTTCAGCTTTACTGGCCCAGTGGTTCTTGAGAAGAAGATTTTTTAATGACCCAACCCTATTTTTCTCTTTTCTTGATTATCTCCCCTTGCGAGGGGATATGTCCCTTCATTTTAACAATTGAAATTCCCCTTCACCCAAAGATGCTTTGTACCAAGTTTGGTCAAAATTGGCCCAGTGGTTCTTGAGAAGAAGTCGAAAATGTGAAAAGTTTACAGACGGACAGACGGACGGACAGACAGACAGACGGACGGACGGACGACGGACAAAATGTGATCAGAAAAGCTCACTTGAGCCTTCGGCTCAGGTGAGCTAAAAATCTAATGTACTCTTCGACAAACACCATAATGGCAGCAGAGACATAAATAACGTTTTAATTTATGTCTCTGATAATGGTCACATTCTTTTGAGTCATGTTTTGTAACCTGTAACATTACGAGTAAATTGTAAGTGACATTGGTAAGTCATTTCTTGACAAAAATAATATTATGATGAAAATATTTCTTTTTGTGATGTGCTTTTATCATTATATGATGTAAGTTTAGTAACTTGACCCCCTTTCTCAAAATTTAATTCATTTCCATTTTTGTTTGTTTGATATGCATGCAGCACAAACCCATTCCATCCCTCAAACAGGTTGCCATTTGTCAGGCTTTTGAAAAAGTTTTTTTACGAGTTTTTTCCCTTATACTTGTCAAAGAAATCCTAAGATATATTTTCTGGAGTAGATTGCATTAATTTGAACGCCACTTAAAATTCCTAGATCCGCATACATGTATGTAGTATAATTTAAGCAGATCCTGCCCATAGCTAGGGTTATCTTTAACTCTGGGAGAAATTAAATTAAAAAAACTTACATCCATAATATCTGTTCAGTATAGAATTTATTTAAATGCTATTTCAATAAAATATTTCAATCAATATATCCATATCCGTTTTATATTTGAGTCATTTATTGTTGAATATATTCGAAAGAAGATGACATTAACATTATCAACAAGATAAAGCTTGGCGTTGCACATCACAAAAAGATGTTTGTATCCCATACGATACATTCAGGGCGTACTGGTATAGCATGTAAAACATTGCTTTATTCGATAATCACGTGATGTATATTCTAAATCTTGTGATTTATATTCAAAAACTTGTTATGTATGACCTAAATCTTGTAATGTATATTCTAAATCTTGTGATGTACATTCAATATCTTCTGATGTATATTCAAAATCTTAATTGTGATGTATGTTCAATATTTTGTGATGTATATTCAAAAACTTGTGTTGTATATTCTTAAATCTTGTGGTGAATGTTAAATATATTGTGATGTATATTCAAAAACTTGTGATGTATATTCTATTACAGTGTATCTTGTGATGTATGGTCGATATCTTGTGCATGATGTACATATATTCGAAATCCTGTGACCTATATTCTATAATCTTGTGATGTATGCGCGAAATCTTGTGATGTATATTCAAAATCTTATGATGTTAATTCAAAATCTTGTGATGCATGTTTTACAATCTAGTGATGCGTGCAATAGTATTGTATTATGGGTAATATGACGCAATAGTATTCTAAGAAAGTAAGGACAATTTTCATTGGTTAGAAATACTGAAAGTATACATCACAAGATTTTGAATATAAATCACAAGATTATCGAATAAAGCAACACTTTACTTGCCATACAATAGCTAGTAAAAGTACACGATTTATGGAAGATGCACTTCCCATTATGACAAGTGCACACCATATAATGACTGAATTACATTAGACAGTCCAGGCGTTTCATAAAAGTAACTGTGCAAGCTTATAGCAATTGAATACAATATCTTGCCTTATGAACTGATACAGGTAGCACTCTTGTACGTTCCCATTTTATAATTAACCATCCGGGTGTGATAATGGCCCAAACATAAAGGCAAAATGTGAGAGATACTGATACCAACACAGGCACTGCTGATGGCCTTTTCTCATGCATCCCGACAAACTGAAATTGAATATGATTGCGAACATCCTGCGATTACAGGAACAAATATTAAGTTTATGAACAATAAAAAAATGAGTAATTTATTTAATCTAAGTTTACTTTTATTTACTTTATTAAGGTATTCTTCTCATTCAAACAATGTTTAGGTTTAAAACATTTTACACATTTTATCGTTTGTATATACGACAAAAATTCAACTAAAATACAATTAACGATTATATAAGACAATTAAACATATGTCGGAAATGTCTTACGTCATATTTTTAGAAACACTTTTGTTTTATGAAAGCATTAATTCTTACCAGTAAGAAAGAAGGCCACGTAAACTGTAAACCCGGATGTTCTGCTGCAGGTCGATCATTAAATAAGTCTACCTGTGTGCAACAAGCATACATATATTTGATTTTGAATTTATCCTGCAGTGTATGCGATCTTTCTTAAAAACCATAAAATTTAATGTACTAGCTGTAAGAGAAAATTTAGAAATAAATTTTGTCACATTTACCCAAGCAGAAAAATGTGACACCTTTCTTTTTCTACAAAAGTACAAAAAAAAAAAAAATGGTGTACTTAGTAAAACATAAGATTTAAAATTTTTGAAAAAGTTTAAAAACTATTTATCTTCATTTATTTTAAAAGAAGAAAGTATCACTACATTCTATTCGTTACAATTTCCGACATAAAATAAAAACAATAAAAGAAAAAGGAAAAAATTATGAGAAAATTTACAGGAAAAGACAGACTGGTATAATTTTAAAAAATAATTGTTACTACAAATAATCAAAAATTTAAAGATTCTATATTCGTTATGAAGATAGGACAATTATGTGTAGAAGAAAGAAACTAGCTATAAGGATTTGCAGAGCCGTACATGTACATTGTACGCCTACATACATTGTAATGACAATTAATTTAATCGGTGAACAGTTTTGTTTTGTTGTGTAATGTTTATATGCATGCAAAAGAGGTGATTCCACAATACATTGATTTAAACTATACAAGAGGCCCATGGGCCTTATAGGTCACCTGAGCATTATGCAACAACTTTCCAGCGATTTAATTTGATTAATGTTTTAAGCAAGATGCTATGGCATTCACAATTTTGAAAGAGGCACCATTTGATCATCATAACAATACACTTAGCAGTTGCTTAGTTTGTTTACTTAATACCCATAGGCAGGGTGTGGGAACAAAAAAAGCATTTCAAGTAATTAGTAATATTCAGCAATAATCAGTAATGCCCCTATCACACATGAACCCCTGACCCTTAGGCCTAGATCCACACATTGCACAATTTTTGAAAAGGCACCCTTGCTTTTCAAAAATATTCGATTAATACCAAGGAGCAGATCTCATCCAGTTTCAGTATATAAGAACACCCCCCCTATGGTACCACCGAACCCTGGGGCCTTGAAATTCACAATTCTGGAAGATTAGGGTCCTTGCTCATCATAACTACATAGGTAGTTTATCTGCTTAATACCCAAGAGCAGAGAAGAAAATTTTCAGAGATTTAATGTATTTTCACTATATAATCATTAGAGCCCCACCCTATCACTAGAACCCCTGACCCTAGGGCTATAAAATCAAAATTTTGGAAGAGGTTTTCTTGCTCATCATAACTATGCACTTAGTTTAATTCCTAGGAGCAGAAAAGAATTTTTTTTCAAAGAATCATGTATTTCCATTATATAATCAATAGACCCCCACCCTAACACTAGAACCCCTGACCCTGGGGCCATTAATTTCGCATTTTTGGTAGAGGCACTCTTGCACATCATATCTATGCACTTAGTTAGTTTATTTAACACTCAGGAGCAGAGAAGAAGATTTTCAAAGAATTCATGAATTTTCACTATATAATCTAAAGAGCCCCACCCTAACACTAGAACCCCTGACCCTGGGGCCATAAAATTCACAATTTTGGTAGAGGCACTCTTGCTCATCATAACTATGCACTTAGTTAGTTTATTTAATACCCAGGAGCAGAGAAGAAGATTTTCAAAGAAACAAGCATTTTCACTATATAATCTATAGAGCCCCGCCCTAACACTAGAACCCCTGACCCTGGGGCAAAAAAATTCACAATTTTGGTAGAAGCACTCTAGCTCATCATAACTATGCACTCAGTTAGTTTATTGAATACCCAGGAGTAGAGAAGAAGATTTTCAAAGAAATAATGCATTTTCACTATATACTTATTTAGCCCCACCCTAGCACTAGAACCCCTGACCCCGGGGTCATAAATTTCACAATTTTGGTAGAGGCACTCTTGCTCATCATAACTATGCACTTAGTTAGTTTATTTAATACTCAGGAGCAGAGAAGAAGATTTTCAAAGAATTCATGACTTTTCACTATATAATCTATAGAGCCCCGCCCTAACACTAGAACCCCTGACCCTAGGGCCATAAAATTCACAATTTTGGTAGAGGCACTCTTGCTCATCATAACTATGCTCTTAGTTAGTTTATTTAATACCCAGGAGCAGAGAAGAAGATTTTCAAAGAAATAATGCATTTTCACTATATACTTATGTTGCCCCACCCTAGCACTAGAACCCCTGACCCCGGGGCCATAAATTTCACAATTTTGGTAGAGGACTCAATGCTGATTACAATCATGCAAACAGTTTAACTGCTTGATGTCCAGGAGTAAAGAAGAAGATTTTTAAAGATTGCATTAATTTTAGTGGTCCCTGCCCCACCCCCCAAGTCCCATGGGGGCAGGGATCATGAAATTCACAATTTTTGTTCCCCTTCACCCATAGATGCTTTGTGCTAAATTTGGTTGAAATTGGTTCAGTGGTTGCAGAGAAGAAGCTGAAAATGTTCAAATGTTAACGGACAACGCACAACGCACGACGCACGACGACGGACGAAAACAGATGGCAATAGGTCACCTGAGTTTACTCAGGTGACCTAAAAATGCTTTCTTTGTTTTCAACGGAAGCAGCTCTTGCAAATATTTTTTGCATTACGTACCGAATTTTCCGTCATTTTAGTTGAATTATTCCCCTAAAATAATTGCTTACATCAGGAACTCTACTTTCGATTTTTCAGAATAGTGCATTACGCGTGAGCAATGACGAAAAAAGAAAATACCAAGAATCAATGGGTACCACGAATTGATGAGAAACGACCATAAACATATCACATGGATTTATACATATTAACTCTTAACCTTAATACCTTTTACTCTTATCCTCAAAACCTACCAAAACAACTCTTTCAAGCTCATATCAGAATCATGTCGCTCTATGTTGAAATCTTTAAATAACTTATCATTTCCAACCTGGGATGCTTTTGTTTATACTAGTTTGTTTTAGCGTATTTCGATTCCGATAAAATTTTGAATGCAACTTATTGTTTGGGGAGAAAAGCAGGATTTTTTTTAGGTGGGAAAGGAGGCCTTTTGCACCTGTGAATGAGGACGGAGTTTGGTCCTGCCTTGGGTAGTGGGAAATCCTTGTATATTTTAATCATGCAGTACTCGAATATGAAATGGATACTGCCCTCTTTGTACACATGTACAGATAATTACAAAAAGATAATATACATGTATCATACCGTAAAATGAGATTTCCCTGTATGTTAGGTGTCTCTTGGCCAACATTGGTAAACTAATTATAGTACACATGCATGTGCATGGAATTAGAAGACATAAAATATGTGTTTCTGATAGGACTGGAATAATTCATGGAACTAGTACTGTCACTCAGCTGTTACTGAACTACTAAATGAGGATATAAGAAACTGGCCTATATACTCTAAGACAATATTCCCTTTGTTTGTGATTTTAGATTGTAAAAGATGGCGGCACCGCATCCGATATAGGCCGACACAGGTCAACTAAAACTTTGTAAATTGTAGATTTTATACCGATTGTAGCACAGGGTACTGACAAATGACATCATGTAATTATGTTCCCCAAACGGAGTTTGGGAACATATTGTTTTTACTCTGTTTCTTATTATTATTATTATTCTTTTTTCTTCTTATTTCTTCTCCGGTACTTTTTTGTGCGGAAGTGTTCTCAGAAACTGTTCACCAAACTAAGTTAAAACCTTTTTAGGGTTAATGGGTGTGTAGTGTAGGTGTGCGGAACGAAGGTCATTTTGCCCGCATACGCCTGCACGTGCGGGCGCGTTAAGTTAGTGAAATGACTGATATACTTAATATGGCCATAACTTTTACATTTTTTGATGAAATGCTTTGAAACTCATTATATAAGTATATATTAATAGTGTAGATAATATGACATGGTCAAATTAGCACGAACGCACGCGCATGCACGTGCGCTGCGCTCTGATTGGCTGAAACATAAATCTCAATATCTCTTTTGTTTTTTGACGAAATGCTTTGAAATTTTAAACATAGTCATGAACTAGGATATTCTACAATATGATATAAAAAAAAATTCAAAAAATCACGTGCATGCACGTGTGCTGCAATCTGATTGGCTGAAATTTTAAAAGGCTATATCTTCTTTGTTTTTTGATGAAATGCTTTGAAATTTAAAAAATAGTCATACTTTAGAATACCCAGCAATATGATGTCAAAAAAATTTCAAGAAATCACGCGCATGCACGTGTGCTGCAATCTGATTGGCTGAAACTTTAAAAGGCTATATCTTATTTGTTTTTTGATGAAATGCTTTGAAATTTAAAACATAGTCATACTTTAGAATACCCTGCAATATGATTTCAAAATAAAATTCAAGAAATCACGCGCATGCACGTGTGCTGCAATCTGATTGGCTGAAACTTTAAATGGCTACATCCCCTTTGTTTTTTTACGAAATGCTATGAAATTTAAAACATAGTTATACATTAGGATATTCTGCAATATGATATACAAAAAAATTCAAGAAATCACGCTTGAAACTTGAAATGGCTATAACTCCCTTGTTTTTCAACCAAACAGGTTTGGATTTAGAACATAGATAAATATATTGGACGCCTACAAGAAGGTATGGTCATCATGCACGTGAACGCACGTGCGTGCATTGGAAATAGTGAAAAAAAATACACTTGAATGAGTGATTTTGAATATTTATGGACTGAATGCTTAATATATAGTATATCAAAATATAATGATAGATAGTGTAGACAAGATATATGGTCATAACGCGCATGCATTCAAATGAGCACGGGTGCAATGCTAAAATTTGAATAATTGGTATCTTTCTGAGAAAACGTTGTTAAAGTAAAAAATGCACAGAATTTGTCGTATTTAATGAAGCTCACAAATATGGCACCAAAAGTGAGTTGGGGAGCGTTTCGTATCTGTAACGGTTCCCGTTACAATTAGCACTAGTTTTGAATAGTATATCTTTTAAACACATACCTGCAAGTTATCTTCTAACTATTCACCAATTTCTTTACACACATGTAAAAAATTACATCGGCGAGGAGTATATTATGGCAGGCCGATTGGTTCAAAATTATTTTTGCACAACGATCACGAGCTAGATGAAAAATATTCACGAGTAAAATAAAAATGCACGTATAGGTAAAAATTGCACACAAACATAACGAAAAATACACGAATCCGAAATTTTTTACAAGATTTAGGGGTATAATATGCACAAACAAAAAATCTAAAATTGCACGAGCAGAGGAAACTAAAAATTACACAAACAATACAACTGCGCATATCATTATTATGCACATAGAATATTCATCGTATTCTTGTTTTTGTGTACTCTTTATCTCTGCAATCATGTATATTTAGCTGGATGTAATCGAGAATGGAAATTAAATTTACTTAGCTTTTTTATTTCTTTGCTAACCCTCAATTCGATTTCTAGAGCTAATTATAATGTCAATCGAACACATGAAGTGTTTCCATGTGATCTATATGTGAGAATACTTCAAAGTTTTTTTTTCAAAATATTATGTTTTCTTGTATTGACCGAGATCCTAACTAATATATGGAAGTATTATTTGATGACATAAATTGTGACAAGAAGGAATCGTATAATGCGAGTTAAAAAAAAAAACCAAACAACAACATTGCATATGATGCTCTCGACTCCAAACTAAAAGTACATGAACCAAACGATAAACAGTGCGGTTAAGGTCTTCAATCCCTAATAAGAAGAAATTCAATGAAATTGAAGACATAACAGATATTTAGGCATTGAATACTCAGGTTATTTAGACATACTTCCCATTTATTAATATTAGTATGTTTAGTGGGATGTGTCTTAATTCATGACCTTGAATTTTGGTAAGAGTTATCTCCCCTTTTTAATTAATAAAAAAATCAATTAAGAAAAATTAGCTGGTAAAAAAATTGTTTTTAATTATCATTTTATTTGTAATATTTCAATGTCCAGTGCACGATGTTTTTTTTTCGATAGTGTCGACATCGCTGTAAAAATACCAGTCCTCCTAATATCATAACATATTTAAGATGACAATAATTCCTTTGTTTATCTCTCTATATATTACATTGTTTAACAATATAACGTCAGCATCTTGTTTACATTGCTTTCCCCCTTTCTGATGTTTACATTGTTCACATCGTGGACATCGCAATGTGGGTCGATATGGAGTCGACATCGTGTCAATTAACATTGCCCTTCTTATTTTTCTTGTTTACATCGTTTACATCGTCGACATCGCAATGTTGGTCGATATTGAGTCGACGTTGTGTCAACATTGTCCCTCTTATTATTCTTGTTTACATTGTTCACATCGTCAACATCGCAATGTTGGTCGATATCGAGTCGACATTGTGTCAACATTGCCCCTCTTATTATTCTTGTTTACATCGTTCACATCGTCGACATCGCAATGTTGGTCGATATCGAGTCGACATTGTGTCAACATTGCCCTTCTAATTTTTCTTGTTTACATCGTTCACATCGTCGACATCGCAATGTTGGTCGATATCGAGTCGACATCGTGTCAACATTGCCCCTCTTTTTATTCTTGTTTACATTGTCCACAACGTCAACATCGCTGTGTTGTTGAACTGGTAATTGAATTGATGTTGTGTAAACATTGCATTATTATCATTTTTTGTTTATATAAGTATCCGTGTTTGCCTATATCGAGTCGTCATCAAGTCATCATTATTTTTTTTTTTTTGGTCTTTTTTGTAAAATCGTGGACAATACATTTAACGCATAAAATCAATTAAGTTCAATTCATATTGATAAGGCAATACTAATATAATCTGTTTACTTTTTACACAATGTCACCAGGGCAATCTTTGACTCTTATGAGTCCACATCAGGTGTACATCAAGTATGAAGCATGTCTCTTACATTGAACTAAAAAAAATGATTTCCAACCTTAATTGAAAACAGTGTTTGTCATCTGTACAGTACATGCGAAATAATTTAAACATTAATTACATCGGGTTGTCAATATATAATGTAGAAATAAAAGCAATGTAGACAATGTAAACGCGATATCGTATCAACATTGTTTACATTGCGATGTCAACGATGTCGTCATGTAGAAAAATAACAATGTAGACGATGTAAACGCGATATCGTATCGACATTGTTTACATTGCGATGTCGACAATATCGAATTGATTAAGGGAACTGGACATGAATGCATCTTTCCACCACAGGATTTATTGATATTCAAATTATCTGAATTTTTATTTTGAAAAAACGCTTTTCCCCATAGACTTCAATGCAATCTTTATTAATTAACTACTGCTTAATTAATGAACTTTTTGAAAATTTCTCGTGGGCAATCCTTTTCCACTATAAAATGCTTTAATATAAGATCAGAGTATTGTGTACTTGACGAACATTTAAGTTGGTACCATAAGGGATTGAAATCATTAAAAAGGGCCTTGATTTTCTAAAAAAAAAATTGTTAGAATTATTCCTTATAATTTAATTCCAGTGTAGACAATGAGACAATATTTCCACCGGAAAAAGACTTCAAATTGAGCATTATTTTAAAAGTAACGTCAAGCGGTGTAACACGTTTTTGACGTAACTCATTGTGACGTAGGCAATTTATATTATCCAAAATATTATATGTTCCTCTGAATGATTCAGCCAATGAAACTGCTTGATACAAGTGAAATTAAATTATAGGGAAATAACTCAAAACCGGAAGTGACTTTTTGAAATTTTAGATAGCATTCTGATAGAGTTTAGTAACATCTATCAACTCAGAAAATTTGAGCAAAATCCAAGAGAAATGATTAAAATATGAGGCCTCAAAGTTGGCATATACAAAAGGAAAAAAAAAAATCTTAATCACCAGAATCAGTAGAAGGGAATTACAAGATCTTTTAAATGATATCTCGAAAAAAGGGCTGGCCCCTAAACTAAGGGATCTAGAGGGGCCAAAAGTGTTTTCCAGATATCTCAAGAAGTATTGAGAATTTGTAATACATCCAAGAAGCAATGTTGTTTAAAATGTCAAGCTTACTCTAATGAGGTCGTCAAAATGCGTCCGGCGATGTCACTTACGGTCAAACCGGAAGTAGTCAGAAAATGCATATTTTTGCTGTTCTTGACAAGTTTTTGGGTAACATATATCACAGGAAGCACAAAACTTAATTTTCCGTCCATCGACATCAAAATAGCCAAAAAAAGCTTATTTATTAGATTTTGATGCAAAATTGAAATTAAAAAGTGACTGGAGACGACTAAGCTCATTGCTTTCCTTTTGCTGACGTCACTTCCGGTCAAAACAGGACGGAAGACCTTCTCTTTGCTTTGCAACGAGCTTTGCTCTAGTTTTTTTTTAATTTAAATAAACTGTCTATATAGCTTTTGAAAATGTATAATTTATAGATACAATTTTAACGGAAATTACTTGTATAAACATAAAATTAACACTTGCATAATCACACGATTAATTACCGTAAGTTGATTATATTCATGAAATTGGTAGAGTTATTGCTGTTATAATCATAAAGCTGTAGAATTAATTTTTGCACTCTTCATTAATTCGTACCTATTTTATTTCCTTTACCACTCGGAATAGGAAATTATATATATACCTTTTTTCATTTTATTGGATATATATTTTTTAACTTAAAAAAACTTGGTATTACCTTAGATGTACACAGCATGTATTTAGATCTAACGTCAAACATAAAAATTTTATTCTAATAAAACATGTATTCATACTTATAAAATATCAGGATATCAGTTTTGCTTGGAAATCTTTACCGTACTTTGTTATGAATTCCTTCCATGAAATCTCATATTTTCAATATAAGCTACTCAATAAAAACAAGACATTTCTTGTAAGCGCTACCCTCATTCGTAATGGCGATTACATGATGTTTTCATTTTAATAAAAAGGACCAGATAAAAGGAGAATATATATACTCTATGTGCTTTATGCGCTTAATGTACATGCGCTTTTGTGTTTTGTTACTTTTAAAACATTGTGATTTACTATGTACATCTATGCTTACAATGTTACAAATAGGAAGCAATAAAAAAATATTAGAATGGATACAGAAGTGTAATAGAACGTGTTTTATCCCTCTTGAAAATTGCAAATAATTTATGTCCTTTACGGAGCTCTATGGGTAGCAACTATTTTCCAAGACAACAAATTCTGTTTATATTTCAAATTCAAATTTGAATTTTCTTCCACACTCACTGGAGAAGTTTATGATGTTATAAATACACTTAAATATTCTGAAGTATCATTTATCTACTGTATATGAAATGTTATATCATGTATATAATGTTCATTGATTTTTGTTTCCAACTTAAGTTTCTTTAATTCTATAAATGTTTTTTTAAAGGACATTTTATTTTTTCAGGACCCTCTTAACACTAATGATAAACGTTTGTTGGCAATTGAGAAAATTAAATCTTGTGTACTGTAGGAAAAAGAATCTTGAGATTTGTTTTCAAAACAGATGCATAAAAAGCTACATGTAGAGTATTTAATGCATGAAAAATGTTTAAAGACAGAAATTTTATCATCAGTCAAAATCAATTTTTTGCTTACTTGAAATATGAAAATTCAAATTAAATGATCAATAATTTTATTTTGATTTAATGAATGTACATGTTTGAATTGTTATAAAATTAAGTAATAAGCTATAGGGCTAAACAGTATTGCTGCATAATCAAAATTTTATAGTGTTTTGTATTGTCTTGAAGTTCATAAGTTTATGGAAACAACTTGCACAACTAATATGACACTAATCGGGGTACAGGTTACCAATGAAATATGTTTGTATTACTAGTTATATACAGTAGTAATACAGCAATACAGACCTGCAATGTGATTTTACTTTTCAAATTGTTAAATGATTTTGCCTATATGAAACTTTTTATTTGTTCATAATATTAATAAATGATGTGAAGTTAGTCTCTGTGAACTCTGAATATCAGTAGTGTCTTGTTTCATTTGCTCAAAGGAATGTACACTTGATGAATATGGTGTCTCTCATATTTAAAATGGGCTTAATATGCATAAGAGTACTTCATAATGGAATGGACTTTAAAGTGAAATAATGCTGCAATTAGCTTCATGTAACATTAAATAAAAAGTGAGCATAATGCATGAAACTTCAAACAAAATCATTTCATGTATATTAAAATTATTGTCATGAAAACATGAAATAAAAGAAGAGTATTTTATGTGAAATTCCACATAAAATCTTAAACTTGATTTATAAAAAATATTAACAAGAGGCCCACGGGCCTTATAGGTCACCTGAGCATTATGCAACAACTTTCCAGTTATTGAATTTGATTCATGTTTTAAGCCAGATGCTATATGACATTCACAATTTTGAAAGAGGCACCATTGATCATCACACGAGGGTTGATCCAAAATGTCACAACTTCGATAAAATTGCTACCCGTCGACGTAAAATAACAAAAATAACAATGATGGAATCTACATTTATTTAAAAGTGGACCTGAAAATTTCAATTCAACATGATTTATACTTTTCAAAATATCGGAGTAAATACAACGTGCGATTATGGTAGTCGCCGCACCTAAATAACGTCATATGACAGATACGCGCCGTCATACATTTAAACGCTTCCCATCGTTTCATTAAAAACATTTGAGATCCACGAACACGTTCACGAATTTCACTTTCTTAAAGAACACTTTGTACCCATCGTATACTCAATCTTTCCATAATCAATTCTTCTGTCAAAGTTCTTTGAACAGTAGAATAATACCATCTTAAAATTTCACATATCGCTCTAATCGTCTGTCTTTTTTTGAGAACGTCACACACCATTGAACATATCCGTATGTCCTCCCATCTTTCGGTCTTCTTGTCATCTGCTTAGCATTAATGACCCACCATCCACCCAAAATCGCTGAAACCATCTAATCAAGGCTCTTATTTATATTCTTTCCTCTGTGAGTCTGGTGAATCAACGTAACTGTCTGCAGTACTGGCGATTTCTCCATTTTTAAGCGAAATGCATTACAGTTTGTTCTGGCTTTTTTGTCCATTTCGACATTTCCCTTTTCAATGCACCGGAGTAAAACAACGATGTTTTTGATTACAACATAGCAATTGTCAAATAGTTTTCAACTTAAGACTAGAAAATGATTAAAATTTTTGTCTTTTAGAATATTTTCTGATAAAGTGCTTTTAAAGATGCTTTTAAATGTGTTTGACTTTTCTGTTCTTAAAAAAAATACACTTTAATTTTTGACGTTCGGTTGTGACGCGGCGACACCCCCTATGGTCTATGTTTTAAACACCTATAAAATAAATTCAGTTAAACATTATTGAATGAAAATGTCAAGTTTAATTAGAATTATATTTGTGCATCTTTTGGTATATCATATTTGATTATATTGCGCCAAATATAAAAGATATGGACACTGTGACATTACTTTCGGATCAACCCTCGTAACAATACACTTAGCAGTTGCTTAGCCTGGTTACTGAATACCCATACACAGGGTAGGGCAACAAAAATGCATTCGAACTAATCAGTAGTGCCCCTAACACTGTGACAAAAACCTCTGACCCTAGGTCCACACATTGCACACATTTTAAAAATGCACCCTTAATATCAAAATATAAATAAATGTTTTATGAATACAAAAGAGCAGATTTCAAACAATAAATTCATTTTCAGTATATAAGTAGAGCCGCCACCCCACCCCTGACCCTGGGGCCTTGAAATTTACAAGTCTGCAAGATAAGGGCCCTTGCTCATCATAACTATAAAGGTAGTTCATCTGCTTTATAACCAGAGACAGAGAAAAAATTTTCAAGATTTAATGTATTTTCACTATATAATCAATCGAGCCCCGCCCCCTAACACCAGAACCCCTGACCCTGGGGACATAAAATTCATAATTTTAAAAGAGGCATTCTTGCTCATCATAACTATGTACTTAGTTTATTTAACACCTAGGAGCAGAGAGAAGATTTTCAAAGAATTCATGTATTTTTACTATATAATCTATAGAGCCCCGCCCTAACACAGAAGCCTTGACCCTGGGGCCATAAAATTCACAATTTTGGTTGAGGCACTCTTGCTCATCATAACTATGCACTTAGTTAGTTTATTTAATACCTACGAGCAGAGAAGAAGATTTTCAAAGATTCATGTATTTTTACTATATAATCTATACAACACAGCTCTAACACCAGAACCCTGGGGCCATAAAATTCACAATTTTGGTTGAGGCACTCTTGCTCATCATAACTATGCACTTAATTAGTTTATTCAATACCTAGGAGCAGAGTAGAAGATTTTCAAAGAATTCATGTATTTCCACTATATAATCAATAGAACCCACCCCCCAACACCAGAACCCTTGACCCTGAGGCCATAAAATTCACAATTTTGGTTGAGGCACTCTTGCTCATCATAACTATGCTCTTAGTTAGTTTATTCAATACCAAGGAGCAGAGTAGAAGATTTTCAAAGAATTCATGTATTTCTACTATATAATCAATAGAACCCCCCCCCCCTAACACCAGAACCTTGACCCTGGGGCCATAAAATTCACAATTTTGGTATAGGCACTCTTGCTCATCATAACTATGCACTTATTTAGTGTATTTGATATCCAGGGGCAGAGAAGAAGATTTTCAAAGAAATCATGTATTTTCACTATATATAATCAATAGAGCCTAGCCCTAACAGCAGAACCCCTGACCCTGGGGCCATAAAATTCACAATTTTTGTAGAGGCACTCTTGCTCATCATAAATATGTACTTAGTTCATTTATTTAATACTCAGGAGTAGAGAAGAAGATTTTCAAAGAAACAATGCATTTTCACTATATACTTATTTAGCACCGCCCTAGCACTAGAACCTCTGACCCCAGGGCCATGAATTTCACAATTTTGGTAGAGGACTCAATGCTGTTTACAATCATGCAAACAGTTTGACTGCTTGATGTTTAGGAGTAAAGAAGAAGATTTTTAAAGATTGCATTAATTTTAGTGGTTTTGGCCCCACCCCTCAGGCCCCGGGGGGGGGGGGGGGGGGGCAGGGATCATGAAATTCACAATTTTTGTTCCCCTTCCCCCATAGATGCTTTGTGCCAAATTTGGTTGAAATTGGTTCAGTGATTGCAGAGAAGAAGCTGAAAATGTTCAAATGTTAACACACGAAAGGTACTTGACGACACAGGATAGCAATAGGTCACCTGAGTTTACTCAGGTGACCTAAAATTGAAACAAAATAATATATTTATACATGAAACTCCACACAAAATATTAAGTTTGATGTATAAAACTATAATATGTCGAAAAAGTGAAATAAAATAGTTAATTATATGTGATATTCCACTTAAAATCCTAAACTTGGTGTTATAAATATATTAAATGTCATGAATAAAGTGAAATAAAATAATAAATTTATACATGAAACTCAACATAAAATATTAAGCTTGGTGTATAAAAAGATTTTTATGTTATCTATAATTAAAATTTAACACACAATTATTTAATTTAGGAGTTTGCAAAAAATTTTACTCCTAAGTAAATCCCAAATCCATATTAAATTCGTATTTTATGTCTAAATTTGATGATTAATTGGGTTATAAATGGAAAATTTTGAATTTAACACAACTTTGTGCAGTGTACACGAGACAAAGTGTTCATATCCCTTTCTATACATGTAACAGAATACACTCATGTCTTTTGACAACATCAGACACTGGTTATTCCTAACATTTCTACGTCTGTCTTTATTTTTCTGGCCTAAAAGTTTTAATATTCAATGGCTCATTAAACCCTCACAAAAAGCGCTGAAACCAGCTATAAACAAGCTTTTTTTAAGCATTCTTTTCACTATAAGTCTGAACAGGAGGCCCATGGGCCACGTCGCTCACCTGAGAAGCTAACCATTCTGTTTCCCCCTTTTAATACATATTGCAACCTCACCTTAGCCCACTGATCATAATTAAGACATTTTGAAATCTACACTATCCCAGGATGTGAAATGTGCACATAAGTTATATAACTGGCCCAGTGGTTCTTGAGAAGAAAATTTTCAAAGATTTTCCTATATAATTCTATGTAAAACTGTGTCCAAGTCCCCATTGTGGTCCACGACGGACCACCTGGGGTCATGATCTGAACAATTTAGTATCTACACTACCCCAGGATGCTTCCACAAAAGTTTCAGCTTTTCTGGCCCAGTGGTTCTTGAGAAGAAAATTAATAAAGATTTTTCCTATATATTTCTATGTAAAACTTTGATTCCCCATTGTGGCCCCGCCCTACCCCTAGGGGTCAACATTTCAACAATTTCGAATCTACACTACCCCAGTATGCTTCCACAAAAGATTCAGCTTTTCTGTCCCAGTGTTTCTTGAGAAGAAGACTTTTGAAATGAAATACCCTATTTTTGTTTTTCTTGATTATCTCCCCTTGTGAGGGGATTTGGCCCTTTATTTTAACAATTTAAATTCTCCTTTATTTAAGGATGCTTTGTACCAAGTTTGGTTAAAATTGGCCCAGTGGTTCTTGAGAAGAAGTCGAAAATGTGAAAAAATTTATACATGAAACTCAACATAAAATATTAAGCCTTGGTGTATAAAAGCCAATTTTATTTCCCTACCCATAAAATTTAATTTGAAGTAAAATTCCCAAAGTTTGCAGCTCATTGCAAAAAATTTTACACGTCCTTTGTTCAATGCATCTATATTAAATTCGAATTGTTTATAATCAAAAATTGATGTCATTAATTTTTAACTAATCATTAAAAAATGGAACTTAAATTTTGTCTTAAAAAATGATTGGCAGATTAACATTCTTAGATATTATCATTGTGTTTGTCTCTTACATTCTACAAAAAAAATATTTAAATATACCACACATGAATCCCTCACCCTTAGGCCTAGATCCACACATTGCACAATTTTTGAAAAGGCATCCTTGCTTTTATAAAATATCTAATTAATACCAAAAAGCAGATTTCAAACCATTCATTTTCAGTATCATTCAGCCCCCCCCCCCTAAACCCTCACGCTGCCTTGAAATTCACAATTCTGGAAGATTCCCTTTTCATAAAGTCTGAACAGGTAGTTTATCTGGCTTATGGGCCACGAGCACCTGAGAAGAAAATTTTCAGTTTCCTATTTTAATACATATTGCAACCTCACCTTACCCACTGTCAAAAATTAAGACATTTTGGTAGACATCTCAGGATGCTTCCATGTGCACATAATTTCAGAATAATGGCCCAGTGGTTCTTGAGAAGAAGTTTTCAAAGATTTTCCTATATAATTCTATATAAAACTTAGATTCCCCATTGTGGTCCCGCCCTACCACCTGGGGTCATGATTGACAATTTAGTATCTACACTACCCCAGGATGCTTGATTCTGGCAGATGTAGGAGCACAGAAGATTTTCAAAAAAATTTCCTATATATTTCTCTGTAAAACTTTGATTCCCCATTGTGGCCCCGCCCTACCCCCTGGGGTCATGATTTGAACAATTTAGAATCTACACTACCCCAGTATGCTTCCACCTAAGCGTCAATCTATATAATACCAGTGAGCAGAGAAGAAGATTTTGAAAGATTCCACCCTATTTTTGTTAATTTCTTGATTATCTCCCCTTGTGAGGGGATTTGGCCCTTCGTTTTAACAATTTAAATTCGCTTTCACACATAATGCTTTGTACCAAGTTTGGTTAAAATTGGCCCAGGGTTCAGAGAAGAAGTCGAAAATGAAAAGTTTACTACGGACATACGAACGGACACCCTAGACAAGAACCCCTGTGATCAGAAAAGCTCACTTGAGCCTTTGGCTCAGGTAAGCTAAAAGCCAATGTAAATTTCCCTACCCATAATTTCCCCATTTGAAGTAAAAATGCAAAAGTATTGCAGCTCATTGCGACCACCGTCACCGCCTTTTTTACACGTCCTTTGTTCAATGCATCTATAGTAAAACAGGATTGTTTATAATCAAAAATAGAAATGACGTCATTTGATTTTTAACTAATCATTAAAAATACGTAAATATTGTCTTAAAAATGTTTGGCCGATTAGGCACATTCTTAGATATTATTAACGTGTTTGTCTCTTACATTCTACAAAAAAATATTTAAATATACCACACATGAATACCTTCACCCTTAGGCCTAGATCCACACATTGCACAATTTTTGAAAAGGCATCCTTGCTTTTATAAAATATCTAATTAATACCAAAAAGCAGATTTCAAACCATTCATTTTCAGTCTATAAGTACAGCCCCCCCCCCCCTCCCCCTCTATGGTACCCTCACGCTGGGGCCTTGAAATTCACAATTCTGGAAGATTAGGGCCCTTGTTCATAACTATAGAGGTAGTTTATCTGCTTAATACCCAGGAGCAGAGAAGAAAATTTTCAGAGAATTCACCCCCCCCCCTCGGGGCACTATATAATCAATAAAGCCCTAAAATATATACCAGAACCCCTCACCCCTGTGCCATAAAATTCACAATTTTAGTAGAGACATTCTTGCTCTTCAAAACTATTTACTCAGTTCGTTTATTTAATACCTAGGAGCAGAGAAGAAGATTTGCAAAGGATTAATGCATTTTAACTATATAATCAATAGAGCCTGCCCTAACATCAGAACCCCTGACCCTGGGGCCCTAAAATTCACAATTGTGGTAGAGGCACTCTTGCTCATCATATCTATGCACTTGGTTAGTTTATTTAATATGTAGGAGCAGAGAAAAAGATTTTCAAAGAATTCATGTACTTTCACTATATAATCAATAGAGCCCGGCCCTAACACTAGAACCCCTGACCCTGGGGCCATAAAATTCAAAAATTTGGTAGAGGCACTCTTGCTCATCATAACTATGCACTTAGTTAATCTATATAATACCTAGGAGCAGAGAAGAAGATTTTCAAAGAATTCATGTATTTTCACTTTATAATCAATAGAGTCCCGCTCTTACACCCCTGAACCTGGGGCCATAAAATTCACAATTTTTGTAGAGGCATTCTTACTCATCATAACTATGTACTTAGTTGGTTTATTAAATACCCAGGAGCAGAGAAGAAAATTTTCAAAGAAATAATGCTTTTTCACTACATGTATATACTTATTTAGCCACACCCTAGAACTAGAACCCCTGACCCCAGGGCCATGAATTTCACAATTTTGGTAGAGGACTAAATGTTGATTACAATCATGCTAACAGTTTGATTGCTTGATATCCAGGAGTACAGAAGAGGATTTGTAAAGATTGCATTAATTTTAGTGGTTTTGGCTCCACCCCTCAGGCCCGAGGGGGGCAGGGATCATGAATTCATAATTTTTGTTTTCCTTCAGCCATAGATGCTTTGTGCCAAATTTGGTTGAAATTGGTTCAGTGGTTGCAAAGAAGAGGCTGAAAATGTTCAAATGTTAGTGCACGACACACAGCACACGACGACGGACGAAAATGGATAGCAATAGGTCACCTGAGTTTACTCAGGTGACCCAAAAAATAGGGACAATGTGACATTACTTTTGGATCAATCATCATACATATACTAGTAGGATATTCTTGGTACATTTACATGATATGTTGAAAAGTACAGATGATGCATCTATCTAATTTGGCTTTCTTGCAGAATTGTAAACTTGTTGGGATTGATTATCGGAAACAAATTCAGCACTCAACTGTCTGTGGTTTTTTGTTGTCTAATTTTGTAGTACAAATATCCAAATAGGCACTACACAATGACACATAAAGATGTGCCAGGGAGTAAGGGAAGATCACTGAAATACTGTTATAATCCAACATTGAATCTATGGCATATGTACAACTTTGCTTGTGTTCGCCATGCCCATTCGGTAAACCATAATAGATGCAACAACAGCTTTAAAAAAAGATGAATACTTGATATAAGAAAACTTTAATTCTATAACAGGTACACATCATTAAAATTTTTTTACAAACATTACTTTATGACTGGAATTGATAAGCCTTCATTTTGTAAAATTGGCATTTTAAAAGTCATCCGACTCAAATTCAAGTGTTAAACCACACTGAACTAACTTACTTATCGGCCATTTTTCTACAGAAGGGAAACCAGAAACAAAGCTCTTCAAGGATTTTGAATAGATATCCCACTTACTTGCAACAAGTTGTCTAAAATTTGATTTACATCTTTCAAGTACATAAGGTTTTGCCTTATTGAATCCAGTGCAAAATATTCTGTAATGTAAAACCATCCACAGAATAATAACAGTCTCATCAATAAGGGTTCTCTCTTCTGGAAGATCTAAATTGAATAATAGAATTGGATTGCTGCAAAGTAAAACATCACTATCTGCATCATACATCAGAATTTCCACCTTTTCCGGGGAAATAACAATATTTGGTATCATGTGATGTAAAAAATTTGGGTGTTTTTGCTTTTCAACTAGAGAATACACAATTGTTTGTGCTATTGCTTGTGACAGTGAATGCTGCTTGACCTCTGTTGACCTCTGACCTGAAGAATCATCGTTCTGTGTTTCTGAAATTCAAAAGGCAAATCTTAATAGATGAATGTATCTTATTGTAATACAAGAGGCCCATGGGCCTTAATGGTCAAAGAGTATAATAAAACACTGTCAAAGATTCATAGATTAAAGTGTAAAATAAATAAACTGATAGATGAATATCAAATGCCTAAAATCAAGAGAAATGATGCTCAGGGATCAATAAATTACAAGTAGTCTACAACTTGGTAACAAATCCTTAAGTTTACTTAATATTTACTTGCCTGTACCTGCCAGTGATAATACATTCCTATTTGTCACTATCACTATTTAGACCAAACAAAACAATAGTGCTTCAGCACAAACACTTATCTCCCAAAAAGTGCGCAAAAAATATAGCATCAAAAATTGCACCTTTTTTTGCATTAAAGGATCTGTAGGATTATGGTCAAAGACAAACCAAAAGGCTACAGATCTGCAGCTACAGTTCAACAAGACAAAATAACGTTAAAAAATTCCGTTCCCATGAAAAAAATCATCAAAATACTGAAGCATCCGGATATCAGGGGTCCAGATATCTGAAGGTCCAGTGTACATAATTTGATTCTTATCTATTACTATCATTGTAGATATGACAAAATATATTTAAAATGGAGTTAAATAAATCTTATAATCCTTACCATCTTGTTCACATTCAACTTTTCTTTTTTTGGAAATCTTTTCTTCCCTATCCAACACAGTGCTTGCTATAGCAGGAATTCCCAGATGTGGAGAGAAGACAATATCAATGAATCCATGCCAAACTTGTTCATGCCCTAAAATGTGATTGCAATTGCCACATGCAGATATACACCTACTGTAAAAAATAATGTAGTTTAGTATAAGAAAAGAGACTAAAGGACCTGAACCGTCACCAATTTGTTAAGAATACATGGAAAAGTAAATAATTATATACTTTTAAATCACATATTTTCATGGGGTCAAATTTTCAAGGTTTGAGGAAATGATATTGGTTTGTGGGGATTTGATTTCGAGTTGGAGAATGTTTAGTAAGTAATGATATGAAATTTTACATTTCGTGTTGGTCATAAATTCATGCAATCTAATTCAGATTAGAAGTTAAGATCTGCTCGCATACTCGCAACACTATTGATAGTATTATCTAACAACATCCCATAGAGGGTCACGTCAGAGGTCAAA